>NC_056726.1:1915153998-1915233998 GCF_019279795.1 Protopterus annectens
TTTTTATGGAAACTAATATTTAAAAAGGATTAATTTTTCACTAGAAAACAAGAGGAGATAAATGTTATGGTTGTGTAAAAGTAGAAACAGTAGAGCTTTTTCTGTTATGTTGTGTCGGGCAAAACAATAGGAAAGCTATAATGAGATTATGGAATAAAGAAGAGGTTAGTGAAAGATAGATCATGATCAATGTACTTTAGAAAGAAAAAAATATATGGTTTAGGAAGGAAAAAAGATAACAAATTAGATAACTTTTCATGTAGTTGGTTTATGTGCGAGGCAAGGTATGAAAAGCTGATGTACAAAAAGACGTAGCAAAATATAAATGATTATTATGAGAATTACATTTTGGTTATATAAGAAAGGGTTAGGATTAAAATGTCAGATGTTTAGATGTAGTATTTGATGTTATGGCCATGATGGTTGAGTGGTTAGCATTGTCACCTCACAGCAAGAGGTTCTCCAGTTCAATTCTCTGCTGGAGTGCCTTCTGTATGGAGTCTGCATGTCCTCCCCACGGTCAAGTGACATCTAAAGACATGCAGATAGGTGCGTGTGCCTTATTTGAAGGTTGGGTATAGGGCTGTCAACTCATTAGCAGACCAGAGTTACGCTGTGGTGACCCCTAACCGATAAAAGCCGAAAGATTTTTTATTTGATGTTATGTGAAAATAATTATGCTAGATATATAAATATGTTGTTTTTAGTAGTGTACCCTGCCCACTTCAATAAGTGATGACAGATCATTAACAACAACCTGTAGCACCCACAACCCAAAAAAATAAGCGCTTGTCTTAACACTTCATCTAAATAAAGGTATATTCAGAAGTGCAATTAAGACCTTACATAGTGTTATAAGGTTGTAAAGTCTTTATTGGGAATCTTATCCAAGCACATAAGGTGGGACGCAAATTGCTTTATGATCTTCAGTATCAAATGTGAGTGAGTCATCTGTTGAGCCACTAACTAAGTCCTACTCACTAGTATTGAATAATTTCAGTCATACTCACTAGTACTGAGTAAATTCATTCTGGAGATTGGAAGAGTATCCATACAGAAGGAAAAAAATGATTGTGCATGACAACCTTACCTGCATTGTGTTTGCTGTACATAGATATTTCTGATTCTGTTCTGACTTGCCCACATTCAATTCCTTTAATACTAGCATTTCTTGAGATAGGAAGATAATGCTGCAGTGACATACCTGTATAACAGTCCTGGACAATGAGGATGTTGGGTGGCCTTTAATTAGACAAGTCAAATGCTACAGAACAGTAATTTAGTACAGTCCTTGAAACAATTGTATTTATGTCCATTGGCAAATTAAAGTTTGGGTATTGATCTGTTACTTATAATACTAGTAGACAGTATGAAAGCAACTGCTCAAAAATGGAAATCCCTCGGTATCCTTGAGTTGAAGGATATAGGTTATAAGTAGAGGAAATCTGTAGGCAAAAATGTAAGCTACTGGTAATTAGTAGTGTAACACAAGGTGTGAAAATTGGGGGAAGATAGGCGAAGGCTGCCAGCCTAGTCAAATAGAATTTGATACATACGTCTATCATTTGTATACATATATATATATATATATATATATATATACATATATATATATATATATATATATATATACATATATATATACATATATATATATATATATATATGTAAAATACAGGCTTGTGCAATTAAATGAAAGAAAACACTGTAAAATGTGAACTTCAAGATTGTTGCAACATTGCCATCTTCTGTAAGGAAAACTAAGCCAAGCATTTCAAATGTTCTTTGAAGTAAAATTATCTTAATAGTGGTGCCGAAGTGGCTGGCTGAACACATTCTTTCTATTGTCTTAAGTTAAGGAATAATAGCTAGATTGTACATGTGAAATGTCATTTATTGTTGTACTTTCCTGAACAGGTGTTAGACTGATAAATAATGCAGTTTGTTGGCCTGGGAACTCCAGACTAAGTGTCAAAATGATGTAATGTGTATACTGGGAAAACCTCAGTATAAAAATTATATAATTTGGGAGGGCCTAACAAAGATGCTTGATAGTGAGTTTAAAAACTATTGTTCAGTCAGAGACTGTGAATATTTTGATCTTGATATATAACTTATAAGCACTCTGCCTGTTGTCTTATGTAAGTAGTGTCTTAGAAATATGTTTTCTTGTAGTAATAGCTAGGAACTTAGAAGAAAGTCAGACAAGTGTTTTTCTGTTATATCTGAACTTTCCTACTGTCTTGCTTTAAGTTTTTGTGTGCTCTCTGATCTCTTACTCTGTGGTGTAGTATTATTGTCTTGTGTTTTTAATTATTTATTATTAAATATTTTAAAACCTTTTCGCTATGGCTGGTTTGTGTAGAGATAAGTAAGCTCTAGAGTACATTGCATATTTATAGAGTTTATTGTAATAAGCCACTCTAATAAGCCTTAGACTGAATAGTCACATTACCAATTGGATAATAATATTGCACAGTAATAATTGGACACCCTTTTAAGGGCCTTTGGGTAGCTGATAAGTATTAGTTGGTGGTGGCAGAAATTACTACCATATAGTCTGGGTAAAGGGGCACAGCTGGAGAATCTGTGCAGGCCTTTCCCAGGAGTGTCTGTGAATTTGTATAAATACTTATCTCAAAGTGTGTGTGGTGTGTCAGTTACCTGGGTAGGGACATGAAGCACTGGTGGGACAGAGAGGGTACTGGATGTTAGCTTGCTAGCTAGGCTGAGATCTGGACCCAATAACTGCACCAGTGGGGAGTGTTATTGGGGACCTGGAGAGCAAGAGAGCAAGCAGCCCCAGACTGACTGTGATCTCTGTGTGCACTTAAGGGGAAATTGTACTTTACTGTGTGTATTTGTTATCCTTTCATCTTATATGAGAAGCCCTCCCTGGTGTTAGTTTTACTGATGAGGATTGAGGCTCCTGGATTGCTGGGCCAGGGCACGGTCTTCACATTTTTGGTGGCAGTGGTTGGGATAAGATATTCTCACATTTGTGGTTCACAGTGGTTGGGATAAGATATCCTCACTTGTGGTTTGCAGTGGTGTGGGTAGAGTGTTTTGTACTCTAAATCAGTCACGCAGTCTATACTCAGAGTTCAGATCACAATTATTTCTTTTGTTAGCTTAGTTAGTCAGGGTGAGCAGGCAGCATGTCAGCACAGGAGTATGGAAAGCTGACAAGGAGCCAGCTGTTGGAGATGTGCCAGGCTAGGGGACTGGTGCATGGAAACCTGACTAAGACAGAACTGATTGCAGCCTTGGTTACAGCTGCATCAGAAAACAGCATCCAGAAGGACAATCAGACTGGCAGTGGAGATACAGTATTCTTGGAAAATGGACAACTTAACCTTTCTGCAGTGGACTTAAAAATCCAGCTGGAGCTAAAGAAACTTGAGTTGGAGGCCAGGCATTTGGAGATAGAAGCCGAAGAAAAGAAGCATCAGAGGAAGCATGAGAGGGAAATGCTGACACTTCACCAGAGTCATGGAGGCAATGGGGAAGGGAGTAACTGGACCCCAGAAGCAAAACAGGTCAGTAAATTTCTTCCACAATTTAAGGAGGAGGATAATTTTAATAGTTTCATTCACATGTTTGAAAGGGTATGCAAACAGTATAGTGTTTACCAAAGGCTCTAGGTATGGTTCCTGACCCCCTTACTCCATGGGAAAACTGTAGCTTGTATATCACAAATGCCTGACTTTGTCTGGTTTGATTTTACTGCTGTAAAAAATGTTGTATAGGAAAATGTTTTGTGAGCATAGACACAAGGCAGATGAAAATGTATGTGAATATGTTGCTGAATTGAGCATTTATTTTCAAAGCTGGGTGAGTGGATGTCAGGTCACCACTTTTGAAGGGCTGGCAGACCTTTTGGTGTGGGAACAAGCCCTTAGCACTTTGCCTGAGGACATGAGAATCTGGTTAGCTGATAGACAATGTGCTACTTCAGATGAGTGGGGGAAGAAGTGAGACCTATACCTGGCCAGCAGGGCAGCCCTGCAAAAGAAGGGGACCCCCAGTACTGCTCATGGGTCTAAAGGAACCCATGATGGGCAGCACAGACTGCCCCAACAGAATTTTCCAGTAGCAGGGAAAGCTGCTAGTCTAGGTACATGTCCAGGAGCTAGGGTGAAATGTTTTGAATGCAACCAGTGGGGCCATGTGGCATACAGATGTCCACGGAGGCAAGGTGGGAACCAAAGGTGAGGGAGCCAATAAGTGGGAAAGACAAAATGACAATTGTGGGTTGTCTTGAGACAACTGGGGTATGGAACTTCCATCCTGCAGATATCCTGAGAGGGAAGGATTCAGAGGAAGCAGTACCATGTACTTATGTAGTTATATGCAGTGAGGCTAGGAGACATGCATGTGGGTCTGGTAGCCTTGAGAAGACCCAGACAGACTGCATACTTGCAGCCAGGACTGGTGAGGTGGTTACTTCAGGGAATGAGCTATGCTGTAGCAGTGAGACTGAATGTGAGCCACAGCTGCTTGTGGGTACTAATGTTACCTTGGACAGGGTAACTGCAAAGGTAGAGATGAGTAGTAGAACCCAGGCTGACAGTGTGGCACCACTGTCAGAGGATGTTAGACTTCCTGTGTAAGGGGAGCCTGGAAGGGTTACAAGGAGAGAGTTGAGACAGGCTCAGCTCTCAGACCCTACATTGCAAGGCCTGAGGCAGGTAGCTAGGGAGGCACCTGATTCACAAGGAAGGGGGGATCTGTATACTGGGACAAAGGGTTACTATACACAGAGTGGACCCCAGAGGGAGAGCTAGAAGGTGAGAGAGTACAGCAGTTGGTACTGCCTAGAGCCTACCATCTGGCACTTCTAGTCATAGCCCATGATATTCCCTTTGCAGGTCATATGGCATAAAACGTACAAAGAGGCATAGTATGCATAACTTCTATTGGCCTGGAATTTCCAGAGATGTAACAGGGTACTGCAGAACCTGTGAGCAGTGTCAAAAGGTAGGCAAGGCAGGAGACAATGTGTGAGCTACTTTGATGCCTTTGCCTGTGATTGAGGAGCCATTTCAGAGGGTAGCTATGGATATTGTGGGTCCTCTGAGTACCTCAAGTTCCACAGGGAAAAGGTATATCATAGGGGTAGTGAATTGTGCTACACAATACCCTGAGGCAGTGGTTTGGTCCTCCATTGAGGCAGAGATGGTGGCGAATGCTTTGTTAGAGATTTGCAGCAGGGTAGGTTTCCCAAACGAAATATTGTCTGACAGAGGTGCCAATTTCATGTCAGACCTGCTGGCTTGTCTGTGGAAGCCCTGTGGGGTGAAGCACATGAAGACCACCCCCTACCATCCCCAGACTAATGATCTTGTTGGGAGGTTAAACTCTACAATCAAGTCCATGCTACGGGCATTTGCAGATCAGTTTAAGTGGGAGTGGGACAAATATTTGCCTCATCTGTTGTTTGCTTATAGAGAGGTTCCCCAGGAATCCACAGTTTTCTTACCCTTTGAGTTGCTGTATGGGCATAGGGTGAGGGGACCTCTAGATTTAATTCGAGATGAGTGGGAATGTGAGTGTGAGTCTCACAAGGAGTCTGTTGTGGCATATGTCCTAACTCTCAGGACAAGGCTCAGGGAAATCATGGGGTTGGCCCAGGAGCACCTAGCAGAAGCCCAACAACTGGAAAAGGTGTGGTATGACAGGAATGCTCGAGCTAGAAAGTATGTAGTGGGGCAGCAGGTAATGGTTCACATTCCTGTCGGACACAACAAACTGCAAGCAGCTTGGGAGGGACCCTATAAGATAGTAAGAAAGGTAAGTGATGCTAACTACATGGTGGAAGTGCTAGGCAGATGGCAGGGGCACAAATTGTACCATGTTAACATAATGAAACCTTACCATGATAGGGAAGCCCTTGTGCTGAGTATTTGCAGTGGGTTGCAGGAAGAGTCTGAGGGAGAGCTGGGGACTGATATCAGTGAGGCTCGGGCTGATACCTCGGTAGAAGGGGTAGCAATATTCCAGCAGCTATCTCCTACCCAGGGTCGAGAAATCCAAGCAGTGTTGCAGGAATTTGGGGACATGTTCACTGGGAAACCAGGGTGTACCCACCTGGTGCATTACCAGGTGGATACTGGGCCCCAAAGGCCTATTAGGCAGGCCCCTTAGAGGGTGCCTGACAGAGTCCAACAAACTCTGAGGGAGGAGGTACAGGAGATGTTGGAAATAGGGGTGATTCAATAGTCCAACAGTCCCTAGGCCTTGCCAGTGGTACTGGTGCCAAAGAAGGATGGCAGCACCAGGTTCTGTGTGGATTACAGGAAATTAAATAGTCACACAGAGTCTGATGCTTACCCCATGCCTAGGACAGATGAGGCCTTAGAGCAGCTGGGTGGGGCTAAGTATCTTACAACCATTGATTTTACCAAGGGTTATTGGCAGGTGCCCTTGACTCCCAGTGCTAGAGAGAAGTCAGCCTTTGTGACTCCTTTTGGTTTGTATGAGTTCACAAAGATGCCCTTTGGGATGAAGATTGCCACAGCGACTTTCCAGAGGCTGCTGGATAATATCCTAACAGGAGCAGGGGGGTTTACTCTTGCTTACCTAGATGATATTGCCATCTACAGCCATTCCTGGCCAGAGACCCTTCAGCATGTCAGGGAGGTGCTGGGCAGACTACAGAGGGCTGGGTTGACCATTAAGCCGAGCAAATGTCATGCAGTGGCAGAGTTCTCCTACCTAGGACATAGAGTGGGGAGTGGTAAGATAAGACCAGAACCTGCCAAAGTGGAAGCTATTCAGGCATGGCCTGCACCTGTTACCAAAACGCATGTGAGGGCATTCTTAGGGACAGCAGGGTACTACAGAAAGTTCATCCTCAGTTATAGTACCATAGCTGCTCCCCTCACAGACCTGACAAGGAAGAATAGGCCAGATAAGGTAGTGTGGACCTCAGCATGTGAGCAGACATTCCATAAGTTTAAAGAAGCTTTGGGAGGACCCCCTGTGTTAGCCAGTCCAGATTACAGCAAATAATTTGTTGTACAGGTGGATGCTTCAAATCATGGGGTGGGAGCTGTGCTTAGCCAGATTTCTTCAGAGGGGAAGAGCACCCAGTGGTTTATCTCAGTCATAGGCTCCAACCCAGGGATGAATGCTATGCAGTGGTAGAAAAGGAATGTCTAGCCATAGGGTGGGCACTGCAAAAACTTCAACCTTATCTGTATGGAAGGACATTCACTGTTATGACAGATCACAACTCTCTAATATGGTTAAACAGAGCCAGTCAGCTAAATGCCAAGTTGCTAAGATGGAGCCTGGGGTTGAAAGCATATGATATGTCAGTGCAGCACCACAGTGTGAGTATTAATGCCAATGAATATGGGCTATCAAGACAGGGAATGGGGTGAGGTACACCCAGATAGACCTAACCCTCTCAAGCAGCATTTATCAAGGGTCACTTGAAAATCTAGCTTGAGTTCTTCAGGGGAAAAAGAGATGTGAAGATTGGGGGAAGATGGGCGAAGGCTGCCAGCCTAGTCAAATAGAATTTGACACATAAGTCTATCATTTGTATACATAAATGTAAAATACAGGATTGTGTTCTTAAATGAAAGGAAACACTGTAAAATGTGAACATCAAGATTGTTGCAACATTGCCATTTGCTTCAAGGAAAAGTAAGCCAAGCATTTCAAATGTTCTTTGAAGTAAAATTATCTAAATAGTGGTGCCAAAGTGGCTGGCTGAACACATTATTTCTATTGTCTTAACGTAAGGAATAATTGCTAGAGTGTACATGTGAAATGTCTTTCATTGTTGTAGTTTCCTGAGCAGGTGTTAGATTGCTAAATAATGCAGTTTGTTGGCCTGGGAACTCCAGACTAAGTGTCAAAATGATGTAATGTGTAGACTGGGAAAACCTAATTGTCAAAATGATGTAATTTGGGAGGGCCTAACAAGGATGTTTGCTAGTGAGTTTAAAAACTATTGTTCGGTGAGAGACTGTGAGCATTTGAATCTTGATATCTAACTTATCAGCACTGTGCCTGTTGTCTTATGTAAGTAGTGTCTTAGAAATATGTTTTCTTGTAGTAATATCTAGGAACTTAGAAGAAAGTTAGACAAGTATTTTTCTGTTATATCTGTACTTCCATACTGTATTGTTTTAAGTTTCTGTGTGATCTCTGAACTCTTAGATATCACTGTGGTGTAGTAGTATTGTCTTGTGTTTTTAATTATTTATTATTAAATATTTTAAAACCTTTTACCTGTGGCTGGTTTGTGTAGAGATAAGTCAGCTCTAGAGTACATGGCATATTTATTGAGTTTATTGTAATAAGCCACTCTAATAAACCTTAGACTGAATAGTCACATTACCAATTGGATAATAATATTGCACAGTAATAATTGGACACCCTTTTAAGGGCTTTTGGGTAGCTGATAAGTATTAGCTGGTGATGGCAGAAATTACTACCGTATAGTCTGGTAAAGGGGCACAGCTGGAGAATCTGTATCAGCCTTTACCAGGAGTGTCTGTGAAGTTGGATAAATACTTATCTCAAAGTGCATGTGGTGTGTCAGCTATTTGGGCAGGGACACGAAGCACTGGTGGGACATAGAAGTTACTGGAGGTTAGTTTGCCAGCTAGGCTGAGATCTGGGCCATATAGCTGTGACAGTGAGGGGTCCTATTGCGGAACTGGAGAGCAAGGGAGCAACCAGTCCCAGACTATCTGTGATCTCTATGTGCACTTAAGGGAAATTGTACTTTACTGTGTGTATTTAGCCTTTCCTCTTATATGAGATACCCTGCCTGGTGTCAGTGGTGAGGATTGAGGCTCCTTGATTGCTGCGCCAGGGCACTGTCGTCACACAAGGCAATGAGTAAATTAATATATAAGGCAATACACATTTGAATGTAAAGGGGGTAGTGTTAAAAGGTATATGGTGGTGGGAGAAATGCAGTGTTTAACAAAATGATAATCTGCTGCAGGCTATCAGAATTTCAAACTAAAGTGAATTCTGCTACTCTGATTCTTACAACAATTATATTTTATGGTTAGATTTAATCCTGTCAGTTTAGTTTTCTTTAGTATAGATGTTTGAATTCAAATAGTTCAGCCTGATGTCATATATCTATTCTGAAATGAGAATATATGTTCAAGATTCAGCTGAAGAGGCGTGTAGGACCAGACCCCATCCCTTCAGTGCATAGCTATCCTAGTTAAATACAGCATTTGTAGTATACATTTATAATATGGGTGTATTAATGTTGACATAGAAAACAACAATGATACTGCATATAGGTGCAGTAGCAGCTTATAACTTTGATATTACCGTCTCCCTGGAAATTAGTGCACATGGAAATATTGAGAACATTTAATCATGTATTCCCAACATCCAACAGGTATGACCAATGCTCCATATCAATACTACATATCAGGAGAGATCCACCACATTCAATTATAAATATATATGAATATATATACACAACACACACACAACACTACATTTCTCCCCTAACCTAATCCTAACTAGAAAATACACACACACATGCACACACACACACACACACACACACACACACACACACACACACACACATATATATATATATATATATATATATATATATATACACACACACACACACACACACACACACACACACACACACACACACACACACACACACACACACACACACACACACAATCACACACACACACACACACACACACACACACACACACACACACACACACACACACACACACACACACACACACACACACACACACACACACACACACACACACACACACACACACACACACACACACACACACACACACACACACTTACATACAAATACACACAGATACACACTCAACAAAACACATAAGCACATTATTAAACAAATTAATATTCCATAAACTCATTCATGCACTGTCAAACATTCACACATACATACATGCATACAGTACATACCAAGAAATATTTCCCATAACCCAGCCCTTACTTTAACCCTAAGCAGCAAACTTTCATACAAAAACCACTAAGCCTATTCACTTACCATATCTCTCAACTGCACAGATTTTTGCTGACTGTCTGGATTTTTGTCTCATATTTTTAGTCTGTTTCTCAGAAAATTGTGGTTTTCTGACAAATCATTGAGGGTTGAAGTAAAAAAATAATGACAAACATTTGAGTTTCAGACTTCATACCTTTTGGAAAATCCATGCTAATGCAAAACCTGTTATTCTATCAATGTTTTAAGTCTGTAAGAGCAATATTTAAAGAGTGCCCTTATTTTTGGTTCTTTGTCCCCCTATTATTGACTGGGACAACTGGGAGCCATTATTGAAATCCCAAATGATATGGATATTCTACAAAAAGGCCTTACAGAAACAGATGCCTGGTGCCAGAGCCATGGGCTCAAGCTTAATGCCAAGAAATGTATAGTTATCCCCTTTGGAAAAAAACATGTACCCATGAATTACCACATAGGTGGCAGGACGCTAAACATTGAAAGTGTGATGAGAGACTTAGGGACACAGGTGGACAGTGGTCTCACTTTCGATAGCCACATTGCCACAACAGTCATCTCATCATTAAGGGCTTTTCATCCAGAAAAAAGGAGGTCATTGTCCCACTGTACTCATTCCTCATTAGACCCATTATAGAGTATAATGCCCCGTTTGGTATGTACCTCACAAGACATCTGCAACAGCTGGAAAGGCCACAGAAATACCTCACTAAAAGAATCACAGGCCTAAAGCAGATGCCATATGCTGACCGTCTAAAAAAAATCCAGCTAAACTCTGTGGCATATTGTCTACTCAGAGGAGATCTCTGCTTAACATACAAGGCCATGTCAAACCCAGAGCTGTTGGACATGCTCCACTTAAAGAAATCCCAATCCCTCAAAGCCACACACTCCAAGGATCTAAACCTTGTCATCACAATGAACAAAACATGCTGGAGGGATAGGTTCCTGGCCCAGAGACTCCCCATACTCTGGAATAGACTGCCCATACATGTCAAGCAGAGCGCCTCATTGGCCCTCTTCAAAAGGAACCTTGACGACTGGATGGGAGATAGGAAATTCACCCCAGGGAGTACATCAGTTGCCCTGCTAGACAGGGGTCCAGGGAAGTAAATATTGTGGGAAGAAATAGCCAGGGAATTGTTATAGGTAGGCTTGTATAGGCCCTAGGGCTGATAGCCTAGTACCAACCTATGAACCTATGAACCTATGTCTTGACACAGAGAATTGCCAGTCCACCCACTTTAAGATATCATGATGTTTACAAGCCCGTAACTCTTGTGATGCTTCAAAATTTGGTCTTGGTGCAGTCATTCTTCAACAAGGCAGACCAGTAGCCTATGCATCCAGAACTTTAATCCAGACCAAGATGCATTATGCTCAGATAGAGAAATTTCTCTTAGCAATTGTGTCTGCATGTTCGAAGTTCCATGATTATATTTATGGTCAACTTATTCAAATCGAGACAGACCACCAACCTTTGGTCACTATTTTAAAAACGCCTAAGCACACAGCTCCTGCATGATTGCAACACATGATGTGATTTTGAAATTGCAAAAGTACAATTTTCACTTGGTTTACACAAAGGCAGTCTTCTTTATCTTCACGATACTTTATCCAGATCACCCAGAAAAAACACTGAACAGCATGACAATGAGTAACTTGATTTTGAAGTCATGGAAGTGAGAAATCCTTCTTCCACACGTCTTGATGACCCTAGAACTCACACAGCTTCAGATACAGTTCTCCAGAAGCTCAACCACTTTATCAGTCGAGGATGGCCATCAAAGCAGTCTTCTTTACCACCAGATGTACAGCAGTATTTTCCTTACAAAGACGAGATTTTGATGGAGGATGGTATCATTATGAAAGGTCCAAAAGTGATTGTTCCAAAATCTTTGCAACAAGAGTATATTAAAATCTTGCATCATGGCCACCCAGGAACTGATTCTACCAAAAGAAGGGTGAGAGGACTACTACGTTGGCCTTCTATATCAAAAGATGTTGAGAAAGAACTTTCAGCTTGTTCTGTTTGTAATAGTACTAAACTAGATCAACAAAAAGAACCACTTAGCTAAGCCAAATTCCTGAACTACCTTGGTCGACAGTAACTACAGATATTTTTGAATGGAATGGTCAGCATTACTTGGTTTTAGTACATTCTTATACAATTTGGCTCAGGACTGACCTACTTCCTAACCTGATTTCCAATACTTTCATTATGAAGTTGAAGTGACATTTTTCTGCCCATGGTAGTCTGCACAAAGTCATTTCTGACAATGGTGCACAATTTATAACTCAGCAGTTTAAAAGATTTGCTGAAACATGGTACTTTGTTCATGTTACAAGTAGTCCTGAATACCCAGAATCAAACAGCCTGGTTGAATGTGCAGTTCAAAGTGCAAATCAGCTGTTGGAAAAGGCTAAATGTGATACTACTGATATTTTTCTTAATCTGCATAATCTCAGAAACATACCTCGTGACAGTCATCTTGGTTCACCTGCCCAGAGGTTAATGTTAAGACAAACCAGAACCACACTCCCAATCAGTAAGAATTTGTTGGTTCCAAGTGGTAAAAACAACAAAACAGTAAAAGCCCAGCTCTTAACGAAGAGTTTGTCCCAAAAGTCCTACTATGGTAAAACCAGTAAGCCTCTGAATCCATTAAAAGAAGAACAGATAGTGAGGATGCAGACAGGAAAAGAATTTGACCAAATAGGACTTGTGAAACATTTGTGTGAAGAATCGAGATTGTACATCATTGAGTCGCAAGGCATGAAATTCAGACAGAATCAGAAACATTTGCTACCAGTATCCCAGCCAGTGTTGCAACATTTTGCTTGCAACAGAGACTATAATTCTCAGAGTGATTTGTCCAATGTTCCTGTTCCAGAGAACATTTCATCGTCTGCTCCTGTTCCTGAAACTATCCTCAAAAATCCTCTAGAAGAACATTCCCCAGTGACTGTCCCTGTTGCTAAACCCAGTTCTAATTGTTACATTACAAGGTCAGGTTGTATCTCAAGACCTAATCCCAAATACAATGCAAACTGGACATGATTGTTATTGTTTGTATATATCTGTGTAATTTGCATGCTTATTTGATTGTCGATTTCATTGCAGGACAAAGTAACCAAAGAGAGAGGATATAGATCAGAGTGTGTGTTGTCCCTTTAAGAGCCATTCCAGTCAGTGAGCACATGCATAAAAGTACTGTGCACATGCAAGCAAGAATTGAGTAAGCAGTCAGAGTGAAAGCATGTATGTGTGTAGCAGTCAGTTAGTTCATTTATTTTCATGTCCGAGTCATCCATCCTGATATGTTTGCTTGTAATAAACTACTTAAATGAACACCCAGCCTCATTGTCTTATTTGAATACACAAGACGAGTGACAGTCTTGTCCATGTATAAATAGCACAGTATGCAGAGTATGCAACTGACCACATAGTAATATGGAAATGAGGATCCTAATGTAAATGAAGGCTAGTGAATATGCAAATGACTCCAGCAATGATGGTTGCACTATTCAAATATATATAAACTGAGCATCAGAGGCGTCGGAAGCTGTTGAAGACTGGAGGGGGCGGAAGGTGAGAGGGGCATTAGTGATCTGAAAAGGGCATTTTTTAAAACTATTTACTACCGCAGCATAGATTCACTTGGAGGACATTTTAAGCTTAGTCAATGTCCCTTTTGGTGCTTGAGTTAACATTTCCTGACTGGTCTTACCTATCCCATGGCTATTAATTGTATATTAGCCTTAATGAGAATAAATGTGATCATACTATAGATAATTTGAGGGGACCCATGTAAGGGATGCAGCATTTAGGAACTGCTTCTATCCATTTGTGGCATGAGGAGCAATCCTGCAGTACATTTTCTATTACCCATCCATAGATCCAAGTTGCATTTGAATATGGCAGGGGTGAGCTTTGTTTTACTTGAATGGATAGTCTGTTCCAGAACAGTGGTAGCCTTTGTGATATATACCCATCTCTCTACAACATTCAGTTTAGATACCTGGTCTGAGTATTTCTGATGCCATTTGACTTGTTGATGTTCAGTAGGTCCATCTGTATTAGGTCGGAGGATGTCTTGTATGCCAGACATGTCACCTCTAAGTACTCTATAGGATACTGACTATAGTGATAAATCTTTGAGGTGGTCCATGCAAGACCTATTGTTGAGGACTTGTATCCTTTTAGTAAGGTATCTCTGTGGGTATTCCAATTGTTGCATGGGTCTGGACAGATACATGCCAAAGTAGCCATTATACAAAACAATTGACCAAATGAGGGCTTTGTAAAGGGGGCAATAACATTGCTAGATCTAGTCACAATCAATTTGTTTATACGATGTGCAATATAGAAAAGCTTTCTTATGACTCTGGGCACATACTAGTCAAAAGTTATGTCATTGTACACAAAAGTTCCCAAATGCCAAATAACTGGGTCATTTCTCATGGGGCATTGTCAATTAGGCAGTTCCCTGGAGTAAATGATATCCTAAAGGATATGATAATGTATTTTTTGGAGTTTAATTTCAATTCATGAGTCTGGCACCAGTTATTGTTTGGGACAAACCTTCCTGCATGATGGTTAATTCATTTAGGGATTCAATAACGGCTCATAGCTTGCAGTCATCTCAAACTTAGTCAGCCAAAGCCCTTTGGTATTACCTTTTACTTTTGAGATGTATATGCCAAACAGAAAAAGTCTCAACACCAAACCCTGGTTGACTCCATTGGTGACTGATCTCTTCCCCTATTTTGATCTTGAGCATCCTGTGAGCAAGCATACATGTATGCAGTCTTTGATTCACCTTCCTGATTGTATTAACTTGATTGTATTAAATTATATTCCTTGTATAATACAGCACCACTTGTTAGAATGTGTTTTAAATTTGCAGTTTGGAACAGTCTTCTAGGAAGCAATGAAACAAAATGTATGAACCAACAATGACAAAACTACCCATTTCAGAAAATTTCGACCATAAAAGGCCACTCAAACTTCTGTCATTATAATCCACCAATATCAGTAAATATGCAAAATCTCTGCAAAAGTAAGTCATCTAAATAATTCCACATTAAAGGGATCTGTAATTAATGAAGAGGTTGCTGCTAGCAAACAATTTTACATTTCATTGTTTCATCTGCAAATAAAGTGCCTGCTGCCCTTGAAGAATAAATTGCCTATGCTACATTAAAAAATGATAATCTATTAATTTTGCTATGGGGAATGGATGGCAAACTGATAGAAACATAGTTACTAGGTAACTCTTCCAAAGGAGGACATTCATAGGACTGCAGTATTCACTCCCTTTAAAGTACAACACAGTACAGTATCAGTGATTCATCTGCATATTGTGGGAGTAGAACCCACAACCTTCTGCATCAAAAGCAAGTATACTACCTGTTGTGATACTAACAATGCAAATGCCTTAGCATAAGTAGCAATAAACTTCTCTTCCCCTTAAACTGTCAGCTCCTTGTAAAATCCACTTGACACTCAACTAAATCTCTCAACTTCGCAAAACAAGAAATCTGGGAAAAGCCAAAATTTATTGGGCGGGGGGGGGCAAAGGCCCAAAACCAGGGACACGTTTTAAATATTGCTTATATAATCTTAGAAAGTTGATAAAATAATGCGTTATGTGTTACCATGCGTTTCCTGAAAGATAGGAAGACTGACACTTAAAGGACTATCATTATTTAGTGGTCAGTTCTTACTGATTTGCCAGAAAACCACAAATTTTAAGAGGAACAAACCAAAGTATGAGCCAAATATTCTGTGAAAATCTGGACAGTTGAGAGCTATGGACTCAACTCCCTGAATCACATGTGGTGGTATGGGTAGAGAATTCAGGCTTTTGTTTGAGCCTTTGTAACAATAACCACCAGGTATACATAACTGGTGTATTTTACACACACACACACACACACACACACACACACACACACACACACACACACACACACACACACACACACACACACACACAGGAGCAGCATAACGCTTGCAAATAAAAGAAGAAAACTCTCCATAACTCCTGCAAGTAAAAGAACAAAACTCTCCTTACTGGCATGACTCTGGCTCTGGCAACACCAACAGAACAGCAGCAGCATAACCTCTGTAACACAGAGCAATAAGAGAACAAGAACAGCTAGTTTAGTTAGTTTAACTTCTGCAGATGAATCCATGTTAGCGTGAAAACGCCACTTCATTAATTTTTCCGGACAGGTCGTGCAGCTGTAAAAGTGGGGGGGGGGTCCCCATCCCCCTGGCTCTATTGTTCCAGCACCCATGCCTAGCATACTGTGCTATGACAATTATCTGTCTGAATGCCAGCAGCTGTCAGTGTACTGAATGCTAAAATGTCTGTGATAGCAACAGTTATAAGGGAGCAGCATGTGCTAGTGGCTGGTCTTGCGGATAGAACCATCAACCTGGTTCACATTGGCCCTCCTCATCATTGCAGACAGCACCTAATATTACATAATCTAGCTGACCAGCAGCCTGTGGGCTACTTCTTTGTCAGTAAAACTATCATACAGGAGCTTGCTGAGTTGTGTTTTCCACATGAAAAATCAAGTGGGGATGAATAGACTGAACATCCCAGATGACACTAAGGAATATGTAACCTTAATCAATTAGTGGAATGGGCAGTAGATGCCATAGCCACCCAGTCTGGTAGCAGGTTATGATAAGTCAGGGATCACATCCTACAGCGGCAAGGTGGAGTTGTTGTTCCACAAAAAATAATAATATGTATTGTGATGGCCTGTGATTTTGAGGCTTGATGCAATCCAGGCCAGGGATGACATAGAACCATGAGAGCAAGTGTATGCACTGTGATGCCGTGTAACTTGTCAAACCCCATCAGATGTATGGTATACATCACCAGTATGATGGCTACATGTAGATGTGGTGTTCCATTTGGCCACAGGTGATATTTGATGGTGTAGAACTCTGACAACAAGACCATGCATGGATATGATGTCTCCGAGGCGTGGAACCTGAAGAGTGTCAGTGACCATGTGCACAATACCAGCCACAAGTAGCCTCTAAGGCCAGAGGTAAGAGTAGATATATCTTATGAATGGTTTGTATCATCTAGGTATGCCACAAGCATGGCCAGCCACTTCTCACCTGGATCCTTCTATGGCCCCAGACAAGGAGATCAGCAGAAACAGACCATAAAAGGCTTATAGCTTATCTTAAGGAAGTACTAACAGATTCCATTTAGTGACCAATGATCAGAGCAGTCATTATACTCCATGTCACTGTGGGGTTATTGGATGTCATACTACAGGACATGCAGCATACTTAGCAGCTCTATAGTTGTATGTGAAGCAGTTCTTTGTGTCTGGATCACAAACTCTGCATGCTCTAATTAACTCCAAGTTTTGCACCAAGTTCAGGGACAGACTTGTCTGGTATATGCATAAATCAGAGGCAGTGTGACTCACAGTTGCCCTTTAGGCTATATAATTCTTTGTAGCCTTAGTGGACTCACAGTTGCAGTATATTCTCCAATTGCTTTTGAGATGAGGGTTTTGACCTATCTCTGCACTGTCTGCTCATATAAAGATGACATGTGTGAGCTCTCTAATGTTAGTTTTGTTGACAGTATCATTGTGACATGCATGAGCACATTGCCGTAATAGGATCATAGGAAGTTACTAGGCTTTTGACCCGGAGGTCATTTCAAGCCTAGCAGATTCTTCCCAATACAATGCCAATGATACTCTAGTCAATCCCCAGGATTGTATTTAGTATTTACTGCACATGTCCAGGAGGGCTGTGGGTGCTATCCCCAGTAAGAATTTATAGTGCCCCATCCACTCATCCAGGATCTTTTGAATAGTGTCATAGAAGTGCTCTGCTTCACATGAACTGACAGCCTATTCAAAAGACGTGGCAGTCACTGGAAGAAAAATCTGCCCTCTAGCACATGCTATTCAAGTTGCAGGCCATATTTAGATCCCTGGAATGAGTGGTTCTAGTCCCATTTGATTTTTAGATGTGCAGAAAATTCATTAGGTTTGGGTTGGAAATTGCTTTCCAAACCAGGCATTAGTTCTACTAAGAAGTCTATAAGATGCTCAGTATAGTGACCGGGACTTTAGTCGGTCTATGCAAGGCATGTGCTGGAGTCCCTTGATCTTCTTTGTTAGAAACATCTGAGGTCTCTCCAATTACTGCAGGTGCTTTTTAACGTACATGCCAAAAGGGGTTTTGTAGTCAATTATGGGCCTAATTAGTGATGAGTATAGAGGGGTTATAACCTCCTTTGCTCTAGAAGTGATACCCTTGCTAATCAAGTGTGCTACATAAAAAGCCTTCCTTACTACAGTAGGCACATGGTGGTCAAAGTTAAGGTCACAGTTTACTTGTGATCCCAGATCTCTTATCACTTCTTAGGTGGACTTGGTCAGCCACAACCCCATAGTTTTGGGCTGAACTTCTGAGAAGTATATACCAAACAGTAGTGGGCCAAGGACTGACACTTGTGGCACCCCACTGGTGACAGGTCTACTGATTGATGTGGAGTCACCCACTTTGATAGTGTGTGACTGGTTTGTGAGCCATTTGGCAACCCATATTACAACAAAAGGGTTTACATTCAGTTTGCTAAGTTTATCAGTAATGCCTGAGTGTGGGAATGTGTCGAAGGCTTTGGCTAAGTCGAGGTATGCTGTGTGCACAGATTTGCCCTCATCAGTGACCTTGGGCATATATTCAAAGAAATACACCAGGCTTAATGGGCAGGATCTACCACTGACAAAGCCAAATTAGGTCAGATCCAGGGTTTGGAGGTTGTCTCTGTCATTATTTATGAGGTCCGTGATTATATGTTCCATGGCCTTGCAGATGAGGCTTGTCAGACATATGGGTCTTTAATTCCTCATGTCTGTTGCTAAGCCACCTTTGTGGAGGAGAATAACTGTTGCTGTTCTCAATTCCACAGGAACATAGCCTGTGGTTAGACTGTGATTGAACAGGGTACTTAATGATGATGCTAGTTCATGTTTTAATTTAGAAGTCCGCCTGGGATACCTTCTAGCCCCATAGAGGCTGTGTTTTTTGCCTTAGACAAGGTTTTACTGATCTGTTGTTTGGATATATAAGGTGGGGAGGAGTTGGGTGCAAGGCTTGTGATAAGTTTAGAGGGGATAAGGGAGTGACATTTTCAGCAAATCTGTCTACCAGCAAGTTTACTATCTCTGCAGCATCAGTGTGTGTGATACTTTTAGTCACTAGTTTGGCACATGCTTGGGTCCTAACATTTAGGTTGTATATGTAGCTGTAAAAGGACTTATGGTTATCCTTAGCTGTGATTGCTAATTTTTTTATCAAAGTTACCCTTAGAGGATTTGACATGTCTTATTTGCATGTTGAGGATGAGAAGGGTGCTTTTCCATTGTTGCGGCCTCACCTTAGTTTTCTTAAGACTGCAACTTTTTGCATTTCTTATAAAGTTTGTTGATGCTGGATGCCCACCAGTGTGGCTTTTTTTATCTGGGGCTCTGGCTTTGATTCTTTCTGGAACATCCGATTCTATACACTCATACAAGTGATTGTACAGGTCTTTATGTTAAGCTTTGGTGTAGTTACCACTTCCAGCTAGGGGTGGGGATTGGAAAGCTTTTATATCTTCCCCAAGGAGAGTATAGTTTGTCTCGGTGAAGTTTTTTAGTCTGTCTTTACCCTTTGTAAGTTCTGAAGATAGTGCCAGTTCAAAGGTCACTGATTAGTGGTCAGATTTAACTAATGATGGTCTGACAATTGCAATGTTGCATCTGTTTATCATATTAGTGAGAATCCGATCTAGTATGTTTGTTCCTGTTGTTGGGATTTGAACAATTTGTTCCAGGGCATTTCAGTTAACATAGTCATGGAACTTTTGTGCTAGTGAGTTAGGACTAGAGTAGGTTTTCCACTTGATGGTGGGATAATTGAAATCACCCTGACTAGAGTGTTTGGAAATATTTGGATTGACTCCAGTTTGGTCAAGTAGGCCTCATGCACATCACGATTCATGGAGGGGGATATATAACTAGTTATGACTTAAATGGGGGTCTTACCTACAGTAATCTGAACTTGGAGAAACTCCATGGAGTTGTCCAGTCTAACTAGTTAGAAGATGAATTTATCACTAATATAGATAGAAACATTGCCTACTTTGGTTCTCACATGTTGGTTTTGCAGTCTGAAGGTGTGGAAGACATTGTAGCCTTGCAAGGGTGGGGTACTCTCTTTGGCTTTGAACCAGGTTTCTGTGACTGCACAGACATCTACATCCTCCAGTGACAGCAGTGGTTCTAGGTGTACAGTTTTTGGTTTAGGCTGCTAGCATTTAGCAGCATAACAATTATTTTGTTATGATTGACAATTTTCACATTGGCAATTTTGATTTTGAGAACTTGCCTAAAAAGGCACTATGGGGGAGACAATAGCCTTTGCCATCAGCTGAATGCCTAGTGGTGCCAGGTACAGACTGTCTCTGGCAAAGCAGCAAGATTTGTTGACCATGTCATTCCGGGCTGATAGAAACTGGATACCCTTTGAATGACACCAAAAACTAAGCCAATTATTGAAATTGATCATTTTTTGTTTATACTGTGGCATCATTCTAGGCGAGTGTAATATGCTGCTCGAGGCTAGGGACTTACCTGCCTAGGACACATGCTCAGAGAACTCAGTCATGTCTCTCTTTATATAGTCTAATGAGGTACATCTCAGATCGTTCACTCCAACATGAGCTATAACAGATTCATAATGGTAGTTGTTGCTGAGAGACAAGAGTGCATGCATGATATGACAAATCCTGGCACCGGACAGGTAGCTGATCGTGACTTTCTCCTTATCTAACTTGGTGAGCAGGCCATCCGTTTCTCTTACTATGGAGTCACCAATGACAAGAAAATTTGGTTTATGAGTGTTATGCCTTGACGGCTTGGTAGGTGAGACACTGGTGTTCCTATGTGTCTTGCATGCTGTGGGAACTGTGTTAGTTGTAATAGTCTTGTGTTTAGTAGGTCTCTGGTGTTTCAGTTAGGTTTTTGAGAGAACCTCCACATATGTTGATTTATATGTTCAATGCATTCTATGTCTATGAGTAGTGGTACTATGTGCCTGAGAAGTCATGGGTCAGTTGACAACCTCTTTAGTTTTATTGTTTTGAGTGCTCAAGAGAAGGGATTCAAAATTCTTGGCATAGATACATCACTTGCACTCTGTCCTGGAGTGAATTATAAGAAGAGTGTTGTCAGTGTACATGAGGCAGTTGCTACACTGTCTCAGGAGACTCAAGTCAATAAGGCTGACAGGAGAAACAGGCGTAATCCTACTGTCCATAATGCTAGGTTTGAATAACTATTATCACAAAGGGGGTGCTTTCAGAATGGATCTAGGAGGTGCTCTGCAGATGGACATTTCTGATAGGGTTTTGGATGGTGGTTTAAAAGGTCACAGCTCACTAGCAATATTTCTTATACCAGAAATGTACTAAGGACACAGACTACACTAATGTACTACAGCTGTGTTTAAGGGAAAACTTGTCGAAATTATCTGTCTGGCTATGGCACACAATTGTGCAGCAGTGCATAGTGCTGCATGATGTGCAAACAAGCAGAAGCTAAAAACTTAAAACAACTTAAAAACAAAAAACAGAAGAAGCAGTGAGGGTGCTTACTCCAAGCCCTAGACCAATCAGCCTTCATCAGACAGGTTCTAATCAGCACACTTCTCTCACGTGGGTGCAGAAGGGCCCATTCCAATTAAAGATAGCTGGGAAAATGTGCTCAGAATACAACAGCCACTACAAACAGACTAAGATGCAGCAAATCTGTATCTGGACCATGCAACAGCTACTAGCTAAACAAATATAGGTGGGAAATACTAAAAATGTTTTAAACAGCAGAAAAACAACAGCAAGACACTAAAGAATGCTTTAAAAAGCCAACAATTCAGTTATTTAAAACAGTACTTGGCCTAAAAACAGAACAAACAGAACAGATGCTTTGCAAACAGTGAAAAGTAATAATGCTTACTATGCAATCAGTGAAAATAGTAAAAAAATCTTTGCAAACAGCGAAAACAGCAACAAAATATGATTTAACAGGCACAGTAAGGCAGACAAATGCAAGACAAACAATGCAGTTTAGTTTACGGTATTAAGTATTAAATAAGCAGAACACAATAAGAAGTGCAGTAAATAGTACAATCAAGCAAAAAAACAGGCAACTTATGTTTTTTGGGAAGCTCAGAAGCATCTAGTTGCCCTGTATCTCAGATCAGTGTTGCAACTGGTAGCCCACATCAGTTCAGCTTGGTTCAAACAAGCAGAAACCTGGTCAAACACTGGGCTTAAATACCAGAAGCTAAAAACTTAAAAAAACAGCTAATGAGGGTTCTTACTCCAAGCCCTAGATCAATCGTCCTTCACAAAACAGGTTCCAGTCAGCATACTTCTCTCACAAGGGTGCAAAAGGGCCCCTTCCAATCAAAGATGACTTGGAAAATGTGCTCAGAATGCAACAGCTACTACAAACAGACCCAGATGAGCAAATCTGTATCTGGACTATGCTACAGCTACTAGCTACATTAATTTAGTCACAGGTGATATGCAGACATCAGGCATGTGCTGTCTTCTTGAGCTGTACCCAACATCATTAGAACCTGTAAATGCATAAAAACAACATTTCTTTGGCAACACTGCAATAATTGTACTCCACACCAAACAGGCATGCTATTATATGATAGCATCTGTGAATACCACATGGATGCCTGCAGACCTTGTTACACAGAGAACTGCATTTTCAAACTGAAGACACCTCCACAGCATGGTAGACCAAAGCTTCTTGTTAAATATGTTTTGTCTTACATATAATGCATTATACAATATATTGGTGGAATGGCTAATACCAATCAGCTACATCTCCTACAGATGTTCAAGCAGTTGTCATGAGCCCAGCTCTCACATCAAGGCCACTAATGGGTATGAAAGACCATTCTCTTCCCCAAAGTGTGCTGGATTTGTTTTTGGTATTAATCTGTGCCTTACTTTTTGCATGCTATCTCATGTGAATTACCCTTTACTGAATCTGGTATAGGCTCCTATTATGGCTACCCAAAGTACTGATGTTCTCTACTGTTCATCACTAAGCCTACCCTTAAAAGTTTTTCTGTGTTACCTTTGGCCAGGATCATACCTCTCAACCTCTTAGCACAAAAAATCTGGACAAAAATCTAAAATAATCAGATGACACAGCCCCAAAAATAGAAAGAGATTTTAAATATTGCTAGTATAAATTTATAAAATTGCTAGAATAAAAAGCTGTTTGTGTTAACATGTATTATGTAAAATATATTTACTGACTTCAAGTCATCAGTGATTTACCTAAAACCTACAAATTTTATGACAAACAGACAAAAAATATGAGGCAAAATCTGGACAGTTGAGAGGTATGGCCAGGATGCAGATGTCATAATTGTGCTGGTAGTACCATATTTTCCTGGATGGAGAACTCTTAAAGTCATTGCTACTGTATTATACCAATGGCTAAATGTGTACATCTGTGAGTTATACACATTGGTTATTGTGTGTGTGCATGGTGCTATGTAGAGGTCCCATATAATGGCAAGTTGTCCTGCAACCCCATATCTGTCCCGTATTGTGCTGTGACACTTTCCACTTTTCTTGCACATACTGCAGCTATGGGCTTATTATCATGCCAACTCTTCCTGCACAATGTGTTGAATCCATGTATTCTACAGTGCACCTTGCTACCCCAACAGAGCATGCAATGCCACCCTCATTCAAGGGTCCATGGTATCCTGCATGGCATGTACTGCCCTTTGTGCATACTGCCACCACCCACAGTTTGAGATGACAGTGGTGAGACACAGTGGTATGTTCCCACAAAAAGTTTGTCATATTAGTTACTGCCATCCACCATGGGTGTTCAGTATAGTGATGGGTTTCAACACCTGGTCCCATGTTCCCTGAATATGTCAATTATTGCCTTTTTCAAAGTCCAGCTTCCTAATGCAGAAAACTACTAATTCCATAGTATCATCTATCTTTGTGTTATACCGCCTTATATTACTGAGGAATTTCACAATATGTGTGATCTATTTTTTGTAATGCTAATTTGGGCCTCATAACACAACAGTAATTGCAGCTCTCTCTCTGTCTCTGTCTCTCTCTCTCTGAATTGCTATCTTAACACACTATAATTACAAGCACTGCTGTCCTCATCCTTGCCTGTCCTGAGGCTGTGCACTATAGGCTTATGCACAGCATCTGTTAAGCTAATAGGTCTGTACTACTGAGCTGTATGACAGCACCTAGATGCTGAACTATGGTCACACAGGGCCAGTTATCATGGATGTTTCAGATGCTGAGAATAGCAGGACTTCTGCATGTTGTCTGAGATAGAGGGAGATTTTCTTGTTGTTCCTCCACAGAAAATTGTCAGCAGTACCTGTTGAACAAATATGCCAGTAAGAAACATACATTACAAACTAACAGACAGTGTTTTAACAAAAGGATCTTTTTGACCTTAATTTTCTGAGGTTCATCACTGTAGTAAGTTCTTTCTACTTTGCCTTGCATTCATTGAAAAGTAGAGATGGAACAATGAAGGATGTCACAGGACACAGTAACACCTCTTCAGGTGACTGGGTGCATATAAACCACTGCACTCTACATCTTTTATAGTATATGTAACATATGTACCAATATGGTTTCTTTTTGTTTCTTATTCTTCTACAGGTGTATTTGTGGACGCTGACGATGTGTAGAGGTGGTCTCCTCAACCTGTGGTAGTCAACTCCTTTTGTATTGTGTCACATGTAAGTGCAAGAACCACATCTCGGCTGCATGATATAGAGCAATCTGCTGAAGATGACTGGGATGACTTATTGGTGACCTCTGTAGCCATTTTTCTATAGAATAGCAGAGGATCCTCTTCTGATGGTCACCATGATGCACCCTTTCGGGTCATCAGGTATCAGCTTTGTAGGCTGGTTATGTAGCGCCTGGGCAGATAGCTGTGGACCATCCCCTGGTAGGGCTGACTGACGTGTGCAACTAGCTGACTGTGACCATTCAGCCTTTGCAGGCACTGGCTGCACATGACATCAGTCAGAGAGGTGGCCTCTCACCTGGTATGACATTCATCATTTAACTTGCAATATCTCCACATCATTGTATTACACAACCTTATATACCTTATTTTTAATCCAGTTCTGCTCATCAAAAAATGTCTACTCTTTGTTTGTGTCCACCCATTATTCTCACCTTTTATGTCAAAACTAAGCATGTTTGTGTCTTTGATTTATGTTGATTTGTGTGCCCCGCTACTTTGCCTTCTTCCATTATCTCTCCCAGAATACCCCATTACTAACTTTACAAGCAACCCTCTTCATCTTATATGAAAAACAAGAGATTTTCATGCAAAAATGTCCCCTTCGCCACCCCACCAAGTTTTTCCTTATAGTTATCCTTGTGTAGTTTCCCCTGCTTGCATTTCCTTTTTAATTGTTTTCTCAGTTTCCTTTTCTATCCCATTTATATGATGAACTGGCATAGCACTTTTATATTCTGACCATCATTGGCCTATCTGCCACTGTGCATATGCTCATCAAAAAATGTCTACTCTTTGTTTGTGTCCACCCATTATTCTCACCTTTTATGTCAAAACTAAGCATGTTTGTGTCTTTGATTTATGTTGATTTGTATGCCCTGCTACTTTGCCTTCTTCCATTATCTCTCCCAGAACACCCCGTTACTACCTTTACAAGCAACCCTCTTCATCTTATATGAAAAACAAGATATTTTCATGCAAAAATGTCCCCTTCGCCACCTCACCAAGTTTTTCCTTATAGTTATCCTTGTGTAGTTTCCCCTGCTTGCATTTCCTTTTTAATTGTTTTCTCAGTTTCCTTTTCTATCCCATTTATATGATGAACTGGCATAGCACTTTTATATTCTGACCATCCTTGGCCTATCTGCCACTGTTCATATGGCAGCAGTGAGGTGCTTTGTTATGCATATGAACACACACATGACCTTGAGTAGCATTGAACACAATTTCCATGATGGTGATGAAGGTAGTCAGCTGCACTTTGAAAGAACAGCTCCTAAAATGAGCCTCCTTAATGCTACTTATCACTGTAATGTGACCCAACTATTTTCCTAAGCACTTCTTTCCTCCAACTACTAGTGTTGTATAAGCCTTGATTTTGATCTAAGTATTATTCCACCAAATCTTGGATTTTTAACCTCTGCAGCCATGAAATGGCTGTTAGTGAATCTGAGCTTCTGTGTGTTAGTACCTTTTGTTAATTATCTAAGCTGATATTTGTCTTCACAGAAAACATCAAACTATTTCAATAAATATGTCTGTACTTAACTTCATATTATTGTACTATAATGCTGTGTGTGTGTGTGTCTGTGTGTGTGTGTGTGTGTGTGTGTGTGTGTGTGTGTGTGTGTGTGTGTGTGTGTGTGTGTGTGTGTGTGTGTGTGTGTGTGTGCGTGTGTGTGTGTGTGTGTGTGTATATATGTGTGTGTGTGTGTGTGTGTGTGTGTGTGTGTGTGTGTGTGTGTGTGTGTGTGTGTGTGTGTATATATATATGTGTGTGTGTGTGTGTGTGTGTGTGTGTGTGTGTGTGTGTGTGTGTGTGTGTGTGTGTGTGTGTGTGTCTCTCTCATCTGGCTATTTTTACCCTTAAAAAATTAAAGCCCTCATTATGACTTCATTTCAACTTTGATTAATTGTATCGTAAAGCTGTCCGGATGATGACAGTAAACACAAACATACGATCCACTGATATTAAGATGGTTTATATGAATGGAATTAATCAAACTTTGGTATTTAGACCTAATAAAAATAGGAAGCAGAAAAGTACATCATTTCTTGTTAATTTTGTCTTAATGAATCAGGTTTTATAAATATGAAAATTATGCTAAATCATTGGCTATTGTTTACTTTAATTTATTTTTATAGTCATTAAGTTATTATTAAGCTGATTATATCCATTTATGTTTACATTTTGCAGGGGATATTGAGAAATTTTCTTTGTATGATTAGGTGGAAACAGAAGTCTTTGAATGTGTTTAGGATACATTGGTCTATATACTGTGAGCTGCTAAGTGAAAAGGGTAGCTAGAGATAATTAGCTGCAGAACTGAAAGCTTCATTAGTGCATTTTTCCTTCATCAGCATGAAATAAAATGCACATGAAAATTCAAAGCTCTCACTTGCATAATTTGATGACTTACCATTACCTAAAGGAGTTTACAGCTTTCACATTACAAAATATTCTGTTAAAATTATGATGCTGAGTGAAAGATCATTATTTTTTTTACCTTCCATTATTTATTTGCACTTCACAGACCTCTTGGGAAAAGCTCATTATTTGTTTTATTTAATCATAAGTAAACATGAAAACATATGGTGATGAAAGAGATTTTTATTGCAAAAACTCCTTAATATATAAAAAACAAACAAAAAGCTAGAATTTATATAAGAATATTGTTCTCCGTGTTCTGTTCTTAGCTGAGATCTGTCAAGTAGAGTCTACATGTCTTCTTTGTGTCCACATGACTTTTTTGCTGATTGCTTTTGTTTCTTCCCACAGTCCAAAAAATACAATAGGTGAATGTTTGTTTCTCTAAACTGTATGCAAGTAAATACACTGTACGTAAATCTGGATGTGTACTTGTATTTCTTTTTTTTGCGCAAAATCTTTTATTTCTTTTTTATGAAAATATATACAGTGAGCATAACAATGATAATTGAAAGGTAGCAGTATAACCAGTGAATACATTGCTGATTAATAAAGCATAAAAGCAAAATAGTAAAAACTATTTACACGTATGCCAAATGTTAATCCTTAATTATATATACCAACTTCAAATTAGAATGTGTTCAAAAAGGGATTTGCAAAATTCTGTAAAGTGGGTGTGGGATTTCTGAGCATAGGTTAAATATTTGTGAGGTAGTAGGTGTTTAGTAGCTAATTGTTTGAAACCCTCCCAGGTGAGTGATGCTCTATATTTCCAATGTAATGTAATGTAGTATTTAAGTAACAAAACTAGTGTTATTAATATATGTGTTTGCAGTTTAGTCAGGCCAGTGGGGGTAATGTGTAAGAGAGCTAGTTTCCAAGATAAGGTTGCTTTTTCATAAACCATTTTTTTCTAGTTGGACTCTGAGTGAGCACCATAGCTTGTAGGTGCACTTGCAGCACCAGGAGATGTATAGCAGATCAGCCTTGTGATTATCACAGTAGAGGCAGAATGGAGAGGTGGTTGGGTATATTTTATTCAGAATGATTGGAGTAAGATAGGCATTATGGAGTATCATGATCTGTGTATATTTACATTTTTCAAGGTGAATAAGTTGTGTATTTCTACGTGTGTGTGTGTGTGTGTGTGTGTGTGTGTGTGTGTGTGTGTGTGTGTGTGTGTGTGTGTGTGTGTCTGTGTGGCCTGAGAAAGAATGGTGTCCTTTCTAAAATAAGTTACTCTGTCTTGCCATTAATGAGTGTCACTGTAAAGTCTAGCTTTCCTACTAGCATGCACCAAACAACTTCTGTACTGAAGAATGATGAATGGATAACTGTATATTATAATAGTTAAAACAAGATAGCCTACATTGTACAGTCTGGTTTGTTTTACTTTTAGTAACTATATTGACTCCTGTAATTTAGGCATGCACACCTGTTAAAACAAACAAACAAACAAACAAAAAATACCTCAGCTTAGCAAATCACTTATTTTGCTGTTAGCATAAGAAATATCACCGGATCAGCAATGAGTGACACTTTTACTCATGAAGTCTTCAGACTAATTAACTACATCATTAGTGGGCCAATGCTAACTCTCATAAGAAAGATACTTAATATCCTAAATGTTAAACTGTATGCACAATTACAAACAACAGATAACATTCTTCTGCAAAGAAAATGGATTGACGTAAATGCACCGCTACTTTCACATCTAAACAACAGTAAACTACACCAAGAGCACATCTGAATCCAATTGTATGTATCTGAAATGCACATAATTATTTGGTCTATCAGATCTTAGTAAACACAACCCACACCTAAAAGCACCTCAATGCATTTACTCTAACCACATAAAAAAAAAAAAATAATAATAAAACACATTTTTCAGGGAAACTGCCAACACAAGGGTAAAACTGAACCTTCATGCAACTTCTTACCTCTCTCTCTCTCTCTCTATATATATATATATATATATATATATATATATATTTAAATATTATTTATATATATATATATATATATATATATATATATATATATATATATATATATATGAATATATGTATATATATATATCTTCTTCTTCTTTCAGCTGCTCCCGTTAGGGGTCGCCACAGCAGATCAACTGTTTCCATTTCTTCCTGTTCTCTGCATCTTGCTCTGTCACACCAACCGCCTGCATGTCGTCTCTCTCAGCACATCCATAAACCTTATCTTAGGCCTTCCTCTTTTCCTGTTACCTGGCAGCTTCATCCTTACCATCTTTTTCCCAATATACTCTGCATCCCTCCTCAGCACATGTCCAAACCAACGTAATCTTGCCTCTCTGGCTTTGTCTGCAAACCTTCCAACCTGGGCTGACCCTCTAATATACTTATTCCTAATCCTGTCCATCGTCATCACACCCAGTGCAAATCTTAACATCTTCAACTCTGCCACGTCAAGCTCTGACTCCTGCCTTTTTGTCAATGCCACTGTCTCCAACCCATATAACATAGCTGGTCTCACTACCCTCTTGTAGACCTTCCCTTTTACTCTTACTGGTACTTGTCTGTCACAAATCACTCCTGACACTCTTCTCCACCCTCTCCGTCCTGCCTGTACTCTCTTCTTCACCTCTCTTCCACACTCACCATTACTCTGAACTGTTGATCCCAAGTACTTAAACTCATTCACCTTTGCCACCTCTACTCCCTGCATCCTCATCATTCCTCTGTTCTCCCTCTCAATCACACACATATATTCTGTCTTAGTCCTGCTGACCTTCATTCCTCTTCTCTCTAGAGCATATCTCCACCTCTCTAGGGTCTCCTCCACCTGTTCCCTACTCTCACTACGGATCACAGTATCATCTGCAAACATCATAGTCCACGAGGACTATATATATATATATATATATATATATGTATATATATATATATATATATATATATATATATATATATATATATATATATATTAATATAAAACTGATACCACACTAACTCAGACAGAGAGCAAATCACACTTAAATGAGTCCAGAGCTGTTACACGATGAGTAATAGCAGTGGCAAGTATAAGAGTCATAAAATCTACAAAGACAACAGTGTAAAAGTAATGAAGGTAAACTGAAACCACTGTAAGTGGAAAAGGATCACAGATAGAGAGCCAAATATATGTTCACACACGCGCGAGCATGCACACACACACACTCACACACACACACACACACACACACACACACACACACACACACACACACACACGCACACGTGCACACTTGCAGTCGTATTTGCCTCAGCTGAAGTTCTTAAGGAGGAATTAACTTCCGCATCCTCAGTTGGTGGGGATTCCGTAGCACTCATTTGACTTCTGGCATCAGAGTTGTTCTCCTTTGGCCATGCAAAAACATGGCCATTCGCAAAATCATGCAAATCCCTCTGAATCTTCTTCCTCTTGTGGCATAGAAGCTGATTCTCATATGCATTAATGGTTTGAATAATGTAGTCCATCTTAACATCTACTACATCAGATGGATACTTGTCATATAATTCAGTCTGCAATTGAGTCACAGTTTGTTGAAGTAGGTCCTCTTCAGGCTTAAAAAAGTCAGGAGACACATATAGTTGAAGCTCATCTCCAGCTTTAATTGTTGCCACCTAGTCAACAGTTCTTTGTAGGTAGTGCCATAGGTGGACATATTGAGCACCCTTAACCCACAGGATGCAATATTCAAGCTAATACAGGTTTCGCAGTAAATTCTTTGTATCTGGAGATGTTTTAATTTACGGGAATCATTCTCCAGTTGAAAAAAAAAAGGTTTTCTAAAAGCTGCTGCATCATATTCATGTACTGTCTCTGCATATGAGAATCAGCTTCTATCCCACAAGAGTGAAGAAGATCCAGAGGGATTCCCAAGATTTTGTGACTGGCAGTGTTTTTTCATGGCCCAAGGAGACCAACTCCAATGCCAGGAGCAGAATGAGTGGTATGGAATCCCCACCAACTGAGGATGTGGAAGTTAATTCCACCTTAAGAACTTCAGCTGAACCAAGTACGACTGGTGATGTCATCAAGCAGGCACTGCCTTCTACATCTAATCCTCCAACAGTTTCTGTGAGTTCTAAAGCACCACATTATACAGGTGTGCAGAATGGAGAAAGGAGGAAAGAATCCTTGACTGGAGATGGACAGTGAAGTTTGGCTAACACCTTACTGCATGTAAATACTGGCAAAAGCCTCCTTAACACACCATATCCTATCAGAGCTCCACATTTTTTGGAAAGAACACACAGTCGTGGCCGGCAGAAATGGAAGGTCTCGATCGAAGGCGACAACACCTTGACCTTGAAAAGGATGTGGCAAGGACAGGACCATCTCTAGTTTGGAATTTATCCCAACGGACATTGACTACAGAGGAAATAAGTGTACTCAACAAAGGTATGACTTTTATACCTGCAGGTAAGATGACTCTGACAGAAAATGTCATTGAATTGAAATCATTTTCTCGCAATTTAATGTTAAAAATCCAGTTTGGGAATGATTTAGCACCGGTCAAAGGTCTCAAGGTATTTAGAAAAAACAGTACATATATACCTAATAGCAACAGTGGTGATTGAAATGTTTGAGAAAGCTTGTATACAAGATATATATAAACTGTATGATAAGCATGAAACAACTAAAAATTTTGTTAATTTAACTTTTAATGAAAGAAAAGCATTGGAAAGTTTATCTCATGCCCAGACTATTTCAATATGCCCTACAGACAAAGGGGGCTTGCTAGTGGTTATGGATTATAATTTTTATAGGAGTTCCATGCTTAATATGTTGAATGACGTGAATGTATATGAACAGATAGGCCCTGACAGGGTCAAACAATGTAATGTGGTTATTAGAAATAATTTATTTAACTGTTTGCAACTAAAGGCCATTGATTTAGATTTATATAAGTACTTTATTGTGGATGAACCTTTATACCTATAATTCAAGGACTGCCCAAAGTACATAAAGATTCATGCAATCCCCCAATGAGATCCATTGCTGCAGGGCAACGGTGGAGTACTGAACCTTTATCCATCTTTGTAAAGCAACATTTAAAACCTTTGTTGCTGAAAAATAGTTATATCTTAAAAGATACTAAGCAGTTCTTGGGAGATTTGTTTGAACATGTTAAGAGTAAACCACCTACAAGGAACTGCTTAATGGTAACTCTGGATGTTCAGTCCCTTTTTACAATCATTCCCAATGATGTAGAGGTTATGTATTTAAAACAGTACTTGATGGAAGATGGTACTTACAACACCAAGGTTATAGACCTACTTTAATTATTGGTAGAGGTTATACTTAAGAACAACATCTTTTTGTTTGAGCAACAACTATATAAGCAATTGGATGGCGTAGCTATGGGCACCTGGAGAGACAATAGCTATGCCAATATTGCCATGTCTAGATGGGAAAAACAACATATCTTAACAGATATGCACAACATTGTTTTTTATAGGAGGTTTGTGGATGACCTCTTCCTCTTTTGGGAGGGAGAGATGACTGCATTTAGGACAATTTTGGAATATATTAATGGCAGTGCTCATTTTCTTAAATTCACTGCTCATAGTTCAGATATTTCTATTGACTTTTTGGATATCAGTTTATCAAGAACACCTACATGAGAGTTTTAAACTAGGATCTTCAGGAAGGAATGTTATAAAAATACTTTTGTTCAAAGAAATAGTATGCACCCATCACATGGTTTTAGAAATGTTATGAGGGGACAGGCCTTAAGGGTATCACGATTAACAGCTAATGAACACAGATTAAGAGATGAATTGCTTAATTTAAAAAGTAATTTTGTGGAGAGGGGGTATGCCTAGAAGGAAGTACAGAAATTAATGATGGATGTACTTAGTGCCAGAGAAGGGAAGGGGCAATCTTACTTCTCTAATTTTAGGGAAGATGAGGGACAAATGGCACCCACCAACAAGTTTATGAGAATACCACTAACTTATGCTAGCAACATCAAGTTATTACTAGATGTTTTCATAGGAAATGGAACATTCTTTGTGCTGACGAACAGGCCAAGGGGTTAGTGGGGGATACCCCTCGATATGCTTTCAAAAATAAAAAATCTTTAAAAAGATTATTATGTGGCCCTAAGTATGCACATGAGAACACTACTTAATTCTCCCATCATAACTATGGCACCTTTCCCTGTAATAGATGCAATTTCTGCAAATGTTTAGCTAGAAGTGGTAACTTTACACATCCGGATACAAAAACATTTTTATGTTTTAGATTAGTAGCTGATTGTAATACCACTAATTTGGTATACTTAGCCTACTGTGTTGCATGCCAATCTTTTTATGTGGGTATGACTACATGTAGGCTAAGAGATCATAGGAGAGAACACATGTTCGATATTTCCAAGCAAGTTGGAGCTAATGCACTGGCGAGACATGTCATAGAGAATGGAAATGGACATGAATTTAAATTTATGGTTATTGAGATTGTAGCTTTAAGACACAGAGGGGGAGACATTAGAAACATGATAGAAACCAAAGAACTGGACTGGATCATTAGGATGTGTGCAAATATGGGTAAAGGGCTTAATGAAAAAGTATCCATTAGACCTATACTTCTTAATATACTTCTTCCTAGGTAATGTGTGCTGTTATTATTCTGTATGCATTCTTATGCTATTATTTATTCATGTTTTTTTATTTATTTATCTGCACAGTTTTATCTTTGTATTTTTATATTGTTATATGCACTTTATATATATATTTATATGCACTCTGTATATTGATATGACATCATGATGTTGCAGTACTTTAAGATTTTGCATGAGTTTAATTGAATTGAGCTGCTTATTGGTTGAACTTGATTTAAATAAAGGATGATTTTGTGTATTTGTTGTCTGATGAAGCAGCTTGTTGCTGCAAAAGCGCTCACACATTACTTTGTTATTAAAGAGTTTATGTTTTTAAGTGCCGTGGTTTGGAGCCTTCTTCTATTTTTGCTTATTTTATACTTCGTTTTTCTGAAGGACTCATTTACCTACACCACTAATGGGTTTTGGACTATTCTTCTTTATACCTTCTTTGATTATTTTTTTTGTAAATTCTTATCTTCCTTTATATTTGTATGACACTGGTTCTTTGTAATGTGTCTTCTAATCTACATAGTTCATAAATTTATAGTTGTTTAGAAGACCAACAACTATGAAAGCAGTTTTAAGCCCAGCCATGCATCCTAAATCTCTGACAACTTCTTCTACACTTGATAAGTTGTAAGCAGAGGCTTTGGTGATGAACATTTACATCAAGTTGCTTGGGAAATTAACTATTTACACGGTGCCTATGTTCATTAGAGATATAAGTGACAAAGCAGGGTTGACTTTTCTATTCCCCAAACAAATGTCCAAGTTACACTTGAACTGGGTTAGGGAGGAACTCTGCTTCACATGGATGGGGAGTCTGTTCCATAGATGGAGTAGTCTCTGAGATACACACCTCTTTCTCCAGCATATCCTATTTATATTACAAGTAAGGTTTATGTCTTTAGAATGGGTGATTCTGTTGCTGTTTGTTTTTCAAATATGCAGGAGGTCCATCAGGGTGGGGTCTGACAATGCCTTATATGCCAGTCATTGATCTCCACTCAACAGAGATAGGATATGGGGATAGGGCCTTGAGGTGGTCTGCATAGGGCATGTTACTTACACCCTGTATTCTTTTATTGAGGAACCTCTGTGGACACTTAAACTGTTGGATGCACCTGGTTAGGTGCATTTCAAAGGGGGCATTGTACTCAATGACAGCTCTGATGAATGTCATATATAGTGGAACAATGACTTAATTGGACCTCAATGCCATACCTTTGTTTATAAGTTGCAAAACATAGAATGATTTTCTTCCTACTGTAGGTATGTGATTGTCAAAGGTGAGATTACTATCTATGTGTGTACCCAAGTCCCTGAATACTGGGTCATCTCTTAGAGGTGTGTTGTCAATACAATAGTTACCATGAGTGAATAACTTCCTGAAGGATATTAATATACATTTCTTGGCATTTAGTTTTAGTCCATGGCTCTGGCACTAGTTATTTGTCTGTGTTAGCCTTTCCTGGAGAACATTTTGTTGATGGGAGATTCTATGACTACTTCAAATTTGCAATGATCAGTAAATTTAGTCAGCCAGAGACCATTGACACTGGCCTTGATTACAAAAAAGTAAATGCCAAAAAAGAGCGATTACAGGACTAATCCCTTGGGGACTCACTTTTGCCTGGCCTCTTTGTAGAGGTGGACTTCCCAGTTCTAACTTTCTGGGTCCTGTCTGTGAAACAGCTAGCTATCAACCAGGTGACATAAAGGTTTATATTTAAACTCTTGAGTTTGTCAACAATGCCTAAGTGGGGTATTGTGTCAGATGCCTTTGCTGGGTCAAGGTAGGCAGTGTGAACCATTTTGCCTACATCCATTGCTTTGCTGACTTTCTCAAAGAAGTCCACCAGTTTGAGTTATTATGACCTGCCTTTGACGAAACCATATTTGGTTGGGTCCAGTATCTGAAGGTTTATTAGGTCTTATTTGATCATTTCCATGATAATTCTTTCCATGGCTTTGCATATGAGACTTGTGGTCTGTTGTTTCTAGAGTCTGTAGATGGTTCCCCCATATGCAGAGGGATTATCGATGCTGTTCTCCATTCATGAGGCACAAAGCCTGTTTGGAGGCTACAGTTAAATAGCAATTCCAGAGGACCTGATAGGTCATGTTTCATTCTATTTAGAAGGCATCCTGTGATATTTTCTGGACCCATTGATGCAGTGGTCTTAGCCATAGAAATAGCATTAAGGACCTGTTCTCTATTTATAGTAGAGGGAGTTATATTTGATGGCATTTCATGAGAGAAGCTTGAGGGGTAGAGAGGGGTAAAGTTGGAGCTGAATTTGTGTTTTTGTTTTTTCTCAAAAATGTTTTTTTATAGGAACTGAATTTGTTGACCAGTAGGTTTGCTATATCTTCTGTCTCACTATAGGTGACTCCATTAACAATGAGCTCTGCATACAATTGTGTACTACCTTTGAGGATGCATACATAGCTAAATAATGCCTTGTGGTTGTCCTTGGTCTGGGAGGATGCATTTACCTCAAATTTGGCTTTGGTAGACTTTATTTGTCCACTGACTTGTTTTCTTAGTTTGATAAGAGTGCTTTTATCCTGCCAGGTGCTACACCTCCTAATTTTTGCCATGATTTTCTCCCTTCTGTTACTGATGTCGTGGTTCCACCAGGGTGGCTTATTTTTTGAGTTAGTTCTGTACTTCTTCTTGGTTGGTACAGCTGCCTCTATGCAACTAGTAACATGCTTGTATATGTTTTTTAGGTTCATAAGTTCATAGGTAGGTACTGGGCTATCGACCCAAGGGCCTAAGTAAGCCTTGCCAACAAGGTTCCCTGGCTTATGCCACCCAAGAAAGTTATGTTCCTGTGCCCCTGTCAAGCAGAGCCACAGAAGTGATCCCTAGGGTGTATTTCCTATTTCCCATCCACTCATCAAGATTTTTCTTGAAGAGTGCTAATGAGGAACTTTGCTTGACACAGATGGGTAGCTTGTTCCAGAGTATGGGAAGTCTCTGGGACAGAAATTTATCCCTCCAGCGTTTATTGTGTTGACAAGGTTTACGTCCTTAGAGCTTGTAGCTCAGATGGATTGTGATTTCTTTAGGTGTAGCATGTCCGACATAGCTTTATATGTTAGGCAGAGATCACCTCGGAGTAGGCGATATGCTACGGAGTAAAGCTGGAGTTTTTAAAGACAGTCACTGTACCAGAAAGGCTCATCCAGACTCTGCTACACTTTGCTGTGAAGGAAAGGTTAGTTTGCTGTTATTTTTTGTATTTCTGTATTGCCTTTCTATATTTTGAATACTGTAGTTTGTTTTCTTTACCTTGTGTTTTGCTTGCATTCTGTTTAACAGCATATTAAAACTTCAAAAGAGACCACAGCTCTCTATGTTCTGAGTCAGGCAGAATTTTTCCCCTCCCTCCCACCCATTTAAGTTGTCTTGTTAAATACCACTGTCTTTCTAGTTGCCCGCCTCTTATGTTAATCTGACCATATATCTCATTTCTCTCTACTTTCACTGGCTTATGTGAGTAATCACAAAACCATCACTTTTGAAATCCCACCCCTTCAATTATTTAAATTTATTGGCCATCCTACAGTATTTCATAGTACCAAAATACAAAAGTAACCACCCCTTTCAGTCCATCTTGCTGTTTTACAAATAGTAACTCTCCACTAAACCTTAACTTTTTAAACAGGTAAAACTCAAGTTACCTACTTTCATATCTAACTTCTCTAGTGCACACTGCAGAGTGCATTCTTTTCAATCTTATCTTTAAGCATCCCTGTTACTAGCACTTTCTCTAATACCTAAAAAGATCATCTCTACTTGACTCCAAGTAGACTTTTCTCTATCTGTTAAACCTAGCACTTGCTCCTACAGTACTTATTACCTTGATACGGCACTCTTATAGATAGCACCCCAAAAGGCAAACCCCCATTTCTCGGTCACTCACGTGCCCGGAATCTCTTTTAAAGTTTTTGTCTAGTCCTTCTAGCATGTCGAGGGATCAGTTGCTAGTGTCCTCTCCTGCTCAGCTGGTGAACCTGGGAATATTGAGGCAATGTTACAATTGCCTCATGTACACTGAACAACCCTCTCCTCCTCCCACAAAACACAAATACATGCGAGAGATGCAACTATACGGCCAAACTGGAGGCTGAGCTCTCTCAACATAGGACTGGCAAGACCAGTCAGGAGGAGAAGGTTACCACACACACTATAGACCCAGTCTCACATAGTACCATCACAACCTCAAATCATACACATAAACACACAAAGACATACTCGGCGGCTCTGATCAAAATCTACCAAAACAGCAGAGGCCACCAAAGCAGACACCCAAACAACCACCACCTCAGAACACAACACCTGCAACACATAGACCTCACAGTCAGAGTGTCAAACAGTCACAGCCCTTAAGGCCAAACACAATGCCAGACACACTAGTCATTGGTGACTCCATAGTCAGACACACTGATGGCCCGCTCACCAGACTGAGTAAGGAGAAGGTCACAGTAAGCTGCCTGTCGGGCTAGAATCCGCCACATAATGCAAGCACTCAGGTCTCTCAACAGCAGGTACAAATATGACTCAGTCATTGTCCACGCTGGTGTAAAGCGACCTGAGACGTACCTCCTTGGACTACATGAAAAGAGACATTGAGGAGCTCTCTGATTATGTAGCCCAGGCAGGTATGACCCTGACCTTGAGCAGTATCCTACCTTCACCAAGAATGATGCCACAATACAGAGATAAGATGATCAGCTTTAACAATTGGCTTAAACTCTGGTGTCATTCAAAGGGGATCCAATGTCTGTCTGCCTGGGATGACATGCTGGACAAGCCACGCTGCTTCGCAAGGGATGGCTTGCACCTGTCACCCTGGGATTCGGATATTGGCAAAGGCTCTTGCCACCCCCATAGTGCCTTTTTAGGCAAGGCTCAAATTCTAAACCTACCACCCTAGAACACAAAAAGGAAAAAACTAAGGGTAATGCTGCTCAATGCCAGAAGTCTAAATCTCAAAATGCACGCACTCGAGGCCCTTCTCAGTATGGAGAACATCGATGTCTGTGCAGTGACAGAAACCTGGTTCAAGGCTCCTGAGAGCACCCCAGCACTATCAGGTTTTACCTCTTATCATGCGTTCCGGCCCCAAAATCCGGACAATACCAAGAAAGGAGGGGGGGTATCCATATTCATCAAAGACACCCACACCTCAAGACTGGTGGCAACGCACGATGCATCGGAGACCATCCAGGTGCAATTAACCATAGGCAAGACTGCTCTGCAAATTGTAGCATGTTACAGGCCACCCTCACAAACTCAAGAACCTCGAATATCAGCAAGGCATAGGTTACAGCAACTCCCAAGTAATGACCATTGGCAATCTTTCAAAAACAGCAAGAACTTTTATTCAAATAACATGAAATGAGCGCTTTCGCATAGCCAAGCTATGCTTCTTCAGATATCAATTCAAAATGAAATCTGTAGTGCTTATATACAACTTTTGGGCGGGCTCATTAGACATACAAATGCAATTAATCAATTATAAATTAGTAGTCATAGAGACAGAAAACAATCTAAACAGTTTAAAAAACATTTTAAAAAACAGTTTAAAATGCATTACCTAAAACTGTTCATATAAATCATGCACATAGCAATGTAATAATGAATCATAACCATCATTTAAATCAAACAACAAAATTTATCTAAAAACAGCTCCAAAGAATTCTACAACATCAGATATACATTTTAGTTCAATATTATGCTAACCTTCATTTTCGTCAAGCATATCAGCCATTGCAGTATTCAACATAGTAAAACTAAATAAAAGAACTCACTACTCACTAACGTGAATATATCAAAAATAAACATGAGGAACGCTGAAAATCTACGGCCAAGCGTACAGCATAAAAATAGAGCTTACTTTGCCTCAGTAGAACATTTCTCGATCCAAAACCATGTGTATATTTGCAAACCATTTCTACTTTGTGTACTGTACACATCCAAAAGCGTTCGTAGCTAACGGAGAATCACGTGCTTCTGAAGGATAACCTGAAGAAGACAAGGCTTCTTCTGGGTCCTAATGCCTAGAGTATACATAGCTTTACAAGCATTAAGCCGTGTTTATAACAACTACCGAAGTTGCTTGAAACTTAATCATATCAGTGAAAGGGGCATTGGTTCAAATACCGTAACTAAATGCCTCCCTTCTATGAACATTTAAACTAAATACTTCGCTAATAAAATGAGAAAAATAAGGAAATACATACAGTATGTAAAAAATGTATACACAAACATAAAAGATATGTGCAAACAAGCATGAGAGCCTGTATATATGGTGGATCCAAGCTCATCATATTAGCAGCTAAACTATAAGACCTCTCTGAATGTCAAATAAAACAATAGCTTAAATAAATATAGAGGGTGACCTGTCTATGCTGATTAAAAGTGTATCAAGCCAACATAGGCTAGAAACCACCCTGCGATGTACCTACTAAGAGGCATTAAGACGCATACATGAAACCTCATATCTTTATTCTGTTCTATGTTAGACATATAAAGAGGTATCATTAGGTATGGAAAATGTAGATATTAAATCAAAAGTTACAGAAAAATGTTACCAGTGAAATAATTCCTCTATATTAGAGATAATGTTCATGCCATAAGGCAAGCTAATATTAATGAACATAAGGTATATAATGAGTGAACCTCAAAAAAAGGAATATTAATGGAATAGGAGCACCCTCAGTCCATGGCTAAAAAATAGACAAAGTCATACAAGAATATAAATGTTAAAGCCATCGTGTTCAAACAGTATAGTGGTAAAAGAACCCTACATATATAGGAACGAAATAAAGTATAGTAAACTTATGCAATCCTATCTACGATCAAGTAGTATAGGTTTTAAAGGTATGTAGCTATTCAGGCCCGGGGGAAGGTGTGCTGCTAACTTGAGTATCCAGTGTAACTCAGCCTTGGCTAGCATATGTTCATTGCTACCTCTCCTAGCTGTGGGTCTAATAATCTGTAAGACTCTAAAGGCAAAACAATGGGAGGGATATTCTTGTATGTGTTTAGCCAAGGCATTGGTCTCATCTTGCCTTCTGATTTCATAGAGATGGTTATAAATGCGATCACGCAATCTCCTCTTAGTTAAGCCTACGTAAAAGGCTGAACAGAAAAGACAAGTAGCCAAATAAACAACATTTTTTGTATTGCAATCAGCATAAAACTTAGGTTTAAAGGTTATATCCATGCACGGGTGCTTAAATTCCTGCGTTTTACTAAGGCTATTACACCTGGGACAATGTAGACAAGGGTAAGTCCCTTTGGTTGTTATATCACCCAAAAGTAGACATGTGGGTTTGCTTACATTAGTAATATGTTGATCATTACATAGTTGTTTCCTTAAATTATCACTGTTTTTATAACAGAATCTGGGTGAAGAACCCACTATATCCTTGATCTGCTTGTTCCCAGTGAGAACATTCCAGTTTCTTCTGATGATACATCTAATACTTTCAACTTCACTGGTATATTTAATGACATATTGTAAGGTATTACCATCACGAGTCAAATCCACAGGGACTTTATTTCTGAACCCATGGGTTGTATGTGATACACAAATAGTGGCAGAATCTATGTCACCAATAATTTTCCTCCTGATATCTCTAACCATCTGCATATCATAGCCCCTTTCATTAAACAGATGTTCTAACTTGGTGGATTCTTCATGTAAATCTTTCACATTCTGACAGAGTCTAAATACCCTGGTGAACTGACTGGTTACTATCCCACGAAAGGTAAATGCTGGATGCATGCTATCAGCAGCCAGCAATGCATTTCTCCAGGCAGTTTTTCTAAACAATGTAGTGGTAATGAATCCTTCATCAGTTAAACATATTGTAACATCTAAAAAATTTACCTGGTAATGGGAGCTCTCTACCGTAAACTTCAAAAAATTAGTGGTAGTATGCAGATGTTCCAAAAATACTAAGAAATCTGTCCTGGGTCCTTCCCAAATTAGGAGTATATCATCCACAAACTTTTTATAATATTTAACCTGGTTAAAGGATGTATGACCAAATAGAAACTGTTTCTCCCACCAATAAACTACGAGGTTAGCATATGTGTTGGCACAGGGGGTCCCCATAGCTACCCCCCATGCCTGCAGGAAGAACTCATCTCCAAACATGAAAACATTATTGCTAAGAACTATATCCAACAATTGCGTAACCAAAGTGATTCTATCAGTGGAGAATTGAGTTTCCTTGTGTAATAGTTCTCTAATATATTGAATGCCTACCTCATTGGGGATAGATGTAAAAAGTTTCTCAACATCCATGGTTACAAGTAGGTAACTTCCCCTGGATTTCTCTAAATGTATACTTTTCAGGGTCTCAAGTAATTGGTAGGTATCCCTAAGTATATTACTACAGCTATCTACCACTGGACGTAAAATACTCTCAAGAAAGGTAGAAATATGGGCCGTAACCCAACTCCCACCTGCTACAATGGGTCTCATGGGAATAGGCCATGTTTCCTTATGGACCTTCGGGAGGCCCTTAAGAATGGGTATAATCGGGTATAATCGAGTCAGTTTGCAACAGATACTCGTATAACTCTAAACTGATCTGCCTGCATAGCAGTAGATCATAGATGTTATCCTTAACATTGTTCACAATGGTAGACACATGGTGTGTGGAAATACGAGTATATGTGTTATGATCAGATAACAGTTCAAACATGCACTTCTTATAATCCTCTGAGTCCATTAATACTACCCCCCCCCCCTTTATCTGCAGGTTTCACAACTAATTTATCATTGTCCTTAAGCCAAGTTAGGGCACAATTTTCTTTCTTTCTGGCCGTAGATTTTCAGCGTTCCTCATGTTTATTTTTGATATATTCACGTTAGTGAGTAGTGAGTTCTTTTATTTAGTTTTACTATGTTGAATACTGCAATGGCTGATATGCTTGACGAAAATGAAGGTTAGCATAATATTGAACTAAAATGTATATCTGATGTTGTAGAATTCTTTGGAGCTGTTTTTAGATAAATTTTGTTGTTTGATTTAAATGATGGTTATGATTCATTATTACATTGCTATGTGCATGATTTATATGAACAGTTTTAGGTAATGCATTTTAAACTGTTTTTTAAAATGTTTTTTAAACTGTTTAGATTGTTTTCTGTCTCTATGACTACTAATTTATAATTGATTAATTGCATTTGTATGTCTAATGAGCCCGCCCAAAAGTTGTATATAAGCACTACAGATTTCATTTTGAATTGATATCTGAAGAAGCATAGCTTGGCTATGCGAAAGCGCTCATTTCATGTTATTTGAATAAAAGTTCTTGCTGTTTTTGAAAGATTGCCAATGGTCATTACTTGGGAGTTGCTGTAACCTATGCCTTGCTGATATTCGTGGTGGCTGCTTTCACATTTTTACAGCCTTTTCTTCCTTTTGTTTGGTGAGAGCACCTTCAGCTGTGAGTAGTATTCCTGGTACTGTTAAACTCAAGAACCTCACATGGCCTTCCTGAAAACACTAGAGGGGATAAATGTATCACCAAACACCATCATACTAGGTGACTTCAATTACCCTAATATAGACTGGGAACACTACTCAAGCCCAAACACCCTAGCCCAAAAGTTCCTGGAATTCATAAACTCAAATGCCATGGAACAACTAGTCACCATCCCCACAAGAGGAGAAAACATACTTGATCTCATCATCACGAACATGGGAGCACAATGTTCAACACCGGAAGTATACCCCTCACTGGTGAGATCAGATCACAAACTAATCTCGCTGGAGGTCCTCATCCCACCCCCACCTGAAATAAAAAAGACCACAGTAAAGAACTTCTCGAAAGCCGACTTCACACTTCTAAAGACTAGTGTGGTCTCCTTTAAGGGCCCCGAGCCGACGGAAAACAGTACTCAAGCCGCGGAATCACTTACAAATGCCTTCTACCAGCACCTGCAGGACTGCATGGATAAGGCAATCCCAAGCAAAACAAAGACTCTTTGTACCAAAGGCAAGCGTCCACTCTGGTGGACCCCAGCCATAAACAAACTCTACAACAAAAGGAGGAAGCTACTACAAGATAGAGCAAAATCCTTAAAAGGTAAGACACCCTTGATCACTATAAGTAAAAACTAAGAGCTCTCATAAAATCATCCAAAGCAAATTTTGAGAGAAAAATAGCTAAAGACTCAAAAGACAATCATAAGGCCTTCTTTAGCTATGTTAGAAACCTGGGAGGAAACTCCCAGATATGCTCAGAACTAGTTCAAAATGATGTGAAGATTACTGATCCTACAGACATTGCCAACATACTGGCTGACAGGTTCAGTGCAGACTTCTCCCCTCCCCAAAGGAGAGATATCTATACCAAGCGATTGCAGCCCCCAAACATCTCCAACGCCCAAGTGAGAACTGCTCTCTCCAAAGCAAAAACACAGCATCCATGGGACCTGATGGTGTCCCCGGCTGTGTGCTCCACGAACTCAATGAGGAATTAAACCCACAGCTAGGACAGCTGTTTAATCATAGTCTTACCTCTGGATACGTACCCAGGGAGTGGCGCACTGCAACTGTGGTCCCACTTCACAAAGGCGGTGCCTCCACCGACCCTGGAAATTACCGGCCCATTAGCTTGACAAGCCTTATCTGCAAAGCCATGGAGAGGATCATAATGGACCTCATAAATAAAGACATAGGTAATTTGCAGACTTTGGATCCATCCCAGTTTGGCTTTGTCAAAGGCAGATCATGCCTTCTAAACTTGGTTGACTTTTTCGAAACAGTCACCAAAGCCATTGATGAGGAAAGGCAGTCCATACAGCCTACCTCGATCTGGCGAAGGCCTTTGATACAATACCCCACTCGGGTATCATTGAAAAACTCATCAGCTTAAATGTTAACCCATACATCACAAGATAGGTTGCAAACTGGCTGAGTGACAGAACCCACAGGGTCAGAGTTGCTGGCGCCATGTCAGACTCAAAGCCTGTCACAAGTGGTGTACCACAGGGCTCAGTCCTGGGCCCACTCTTGTTTGGCATCTACTTTTCCAAGTACAAGCAAACACAGGAGGGTTATGGCTGACAAAGTTTGCAGATGACTGCAAACTGGGCCATAGTAGAAAACACATCTGACACAGATATCCTTCAGAAGGGTCTCACAGAAACGGATAACTGGTGCCAGAGCCATGGCCTAAAGTTAAATGCCAAAAATGCATAGTCATACCCTTCGGGAAAAACAAGGTTACCCCTAGCTACCAAATAGGTGGCAATCCACTGAGTACAGAAGAAGTTATCAGGGACCTGGGGACCCAGGTTGATAGTAGTCTGTCATTCGACACCCATGTAGCTAAAGTAGTTAGGAAGACCTTCTACATTGCCCACCTTATCATGAAGGGATTCTCATCTAGATCAAGGGAGGTCATAGTCTCCCTATACTCATCACTCATCAGACCAATGATTGAGTACAATGCCCCATTCGGAATGTATCTGACCCGACACTTGCAGCAGCTGGAGAGGCCACAAAGTTCCTCACCAAAAGGATAAAGGGTCTCAAACATCTGTCCTATGCTGCCCGACTGAAAGAACTCCAGCTCTATTCAGTCGCTTACCGCTGCTCAGAGGTGACCTTTGCCTAACATACAAGGCCATGTCAAACCCAGATTTGATGAATATGCTTCACCTCAAAAATCTAGATCCGTCAGAGCCACAAGGGCGCGAGACTTAAACCTCGACACGGCTATTAATAGGACGTGCTGGAGGGATAGATTCATCACCCAAAGACTCCCTATGCTGTGGAATAAAATCCCGGTATATGTGAGGCAGAGCACCTCGCTGGCCTTGTTCAAGAGAAATCTTGACCAATGGATGGGAGATCGCAGATATACCCCAGGGATTACCTCAGTGTCACTGCTCAACAGAGGCACAGCAAAATAATGGGTATAGTTCCCCATACTAAAGGGGTGGCGTAAGCCACAAAACTATGGGCTAGGCTTGTAAATGCCCTCGGGCAGATAGCCTAGTATGAACCTATGAACCTATGAACCTATGAACTGTAGGGCATCTGTTTGAGGCCAGTAATCCTCTTTGTGAGGTACTTCTGTGACCTTTCCAGCTGCTGCAGATGTCTTGTGAGGTACATTCCAAACGGGGCATTGTAATCTATAATGGGTCTAACGAGTGTCAAGTAGAGGGGAACAATGACCTCTTTTTTCCTGGATGAGAACCCTTTTGTGATGAGGTGTACCATGTAGAAGAATTTCCTGACTACTGTGGCAATGTGATTATCAAAGGAGAGACTACTATCCACCTGGGTCCCAAGGTCTCTTATCACACATTCGGCACTAAATAGACTAGTAGTTCATAGGTACAGAGTTTTTACCAAAGGGGATGACAATGCAGTTTTTGGCATTGCACTTGAGGCCATGGCTCTAACACAAGGCATCTGTCTCAGTGAGGCCCTTCTGTAGGATGTCCACATCATTTGGGGACTCGACTATGGTTCCTAGTTTGCAGTCATCTGTGAACTTCGTTAGTCACAGGCCTTCTGTGTTAGCCTGTACTTCAGAGAAGTAGATACCAAGCAGGAGAGATCCCAGGACTGAACCCTGTGGTACTCCACTTGTCACTGGTTTGAAGTCAGATTTGGAGTCTGCAACTTTTACAGTGTGGGTTCTGTCAGTGAGCCAGTTGGCAACCCATCTTGTGATGTTGGGATTTATTCCTAGTTTAGTGAGTTTAGCTATAATTCCAGAATGGGGGATGGTGTTGAAAGCCTTGACGAGGTCAAGATAGGCTGTGTAAACCATCTTACCCTCTTCTACGGCTTTGGTGACTGCCTCAAAGAAGTCAATCAGGTTCAAGAGGCATGATCTGCCTTTTACAAACCCAAACTCGGTGGGGTCCAGAGTTTGGAGGTTATCAATTTTTCTGTTTATGACTTCCATGATGATATGTTCCATGGCCTTGAAGACCAGGCTTGTCAAGCTAATAGGGCGATAGTTCCTGGAATCAGTGGTGGCGCCTCCTTTGTGGAATGGGATAACTGTTGCTGTGTGCCATTCAGTGAGCACAAAGCCTGACATGAGGCTATGACTGAACATGGTGCTTAGGTGGGGAGCCAGTTTGTTCTGAAGTTCATGTAAAACCCACCCTGGGACTTTGTCCGGTCCCATGGATGCTGTGTTGTTGACTTTAGAGAGTGCACCTTTTACCTGTGTAGTTATGATTACAGGGACTCTGCATTCTTCGTGTATAGATATGGGCCCTTTAGGGGGTGAGACGGGGTAAAGCTAGCACTGAACCTCTCTGCCCGGATGTTGGCAATATCAGTTGGTTCTGCAATTTTCATGCCATTGTGCTGTAACTCAGAGCAGATCTGGGTGTTGCAATTGAGATTCTTGACATAGCCATTGAATGCTTTGTGGTTGCCCTTAGAATCAGTCATGATTTTGTTATACTAGCTAGCTTTGGAGGATCTTATAAGGGATATCAGCTTCTTACTGAGACTGACCAGGGAACTCCTCCACTCATGGGATTTTACTCTATTTTGCAACAGTTTCTTCCTTCTGCTGTAGAGTTTGTTTACGGCAGGGGACCACCAGATTGGCTTCCTTTTTTGGAGGATAGCGTCTTGGTTCTTTTTGGGATAGCATGATCCATGCACTCGTGTAAGTGCTTATAGAGTGCATTTGTGTAGGATTCAGCAGTTGCAACTGCATTGTCCATCTGCATGGGTGTCATTAAGTTCGCCACTTTGGTCTTAAAAAGCATGAAGTTGGCTTTGGAGAAATTTTTTTACCATGGTTTCCTTAATGGGGGGGGTGGCTGGATGTAGATATCAAGGGTGATCAGCTTATGGTCAGATCTGACCAATGAGGAGGTGACTTCAGGTGTGGAACACCGGTCACTCATGTTGATAATGACTAGGTCTAGGATATTGTTGCCCCTGGTGGGGGTGTGGATAAGTTGATCCAGGGCATTGGAATGTATGAATTCCAGAAAGCGATGAGTGAAGGAGTTGGTACACAGGTTCATAGGTTCATAGGTTTATACTAGGCTATCTGCCCCAAGGCATTTATAAGCCTAGCCCGAATTTTTGTGGCTTACGCCACCCCTTATATGAAAAAATACTGTACCCATTAGTTTGTTGTGCCTCTGTCCAGCAGTGACACAGAGATGATTCCCGGGGTAAACCTACGATCTGCCAACCACAGGTCAAGATTTCTCTTGAACAGAGCCAGCGAGGTGCTCTGCCTCACATGGACCGGGACTCTATTCTACAGCATAGGGAGTCTCTGAGTGATAAATCTATCCCTCCAGCACGTCCTATTTATATCCGTGCTAAGGTTTAAGTCATTTGCTCTAGTGGTTTTGGTGGATTTGGATTTTTTGAGGTGGAGCATGTCCATTAATTCCGGGTTGGACATGGCCTTGTATGTCAGGCACATGTCACCTCTGAGCAGACGGTATGCGACTGAATAGAGCTGGAGTTTCTTCAATCTGGCAGCATATGACAGATTTTGGAGTCCCTTTATCCTTTTGGTGAGAAACTTTTGGGGTCTCTCCAATTGCTGCAGATGTCGGGCGAGATACATCCCGAATGGGGCATTGTACTCGATCATTGGTCTGATAAGTGAAGAGTACAGGGAACAATGACCTCACTAGATCTGGATGTGAATCCCTTCATGATCAGGTGGGCAATGTAGAAGGTCTTTCTAACCACTTTAGCAACATGAGTGTCAAAAGAAAGGCCACTGTCAACCTGGGTCCCCAGGTCCCTGATAACCTCTTCTGTGCTTAGTGGATTGCCACCTATATGGTAGCTTGGGGTTACCTTGTTTTTCCCGAAGGGTATGACTGTACATTTTTTGGTGTTTAACTTCAGGCCATGGCTCTGGCACCAGCTATCTGTTTCCGTGAGTCCCTTCTGAAGGATATCCGTGTCCGATGCACTTTCCACTATGTGCCCAGTTTGCAGTCGTCTGCAAACTTTGTCAGCCAAAGTCCTCCCATGTTGGCCTGTACTTCTGAGAAGTAGACGCCGAACAATAGGGGGCCAAGGACCGAGCCCTGTGGGACACCACTTGTGACCGGCTTGGTGTCTGACATAGCGCCAGCAACTCTAACCCTGTGGGTTCTGTCCTTAAGCCAGTTTGCAACCCATCTTGTGACATATGGGTTTACATTTAAGCTGGTAAGTTTTTCTACAATACCCGAGTGGGGTATTGTGTCGAAAGCCTTTGCAAGGTCAAGGTAGGCTGTATGGACTGCCTTTCCTTCATCAATGGCCTTGGTGACTGTTTCGAAGAAGTCGACCAAGTTCAAAAGGCATGATCTTCCCTTGACAAGCCAAACTGGGTCGGGTCCAATGTCTGCAAGTCCCCTATATCTTTGTTTATGAGCTCCATTATGATCCTCTCCATAGCTTTGCAGACTAGACTTGTTAAGCTTATGGGGTGGTAATTACCAGGGTCCGTAGAGGCACCGCCTTTGTGGAGTGGGACCACAGTTGCCGTACGCCACTCCTTGGGCACATATCCTGTGGTAAGGCTGAGATTAAACAGCTGCCTTATGTGCGGGTTTAATTCCTCATTTAGCTCGTGTAGCACACAGCCGGGGACACCATCCGGTCCCATTGATGCTGTGTTTTTAGCTTTAGAGAGAGCAGCTTTCACCTGCGCATTTGAGATGTCTGGGAGGCTACATTCCGCTGGGATAGTTATCTCTCCTTTAGGGGAGGGGGGTGAAGTTTGCACTGAACCTGTCTGCCAGTATGTTGGCAATGTCTGTGGGTTCAGTGATTTTTGTATCATTTTGGACTAATTCTGTGCATATCTGGGAGTTTCCACCCAGGTTCCTAACATAGCTGAAAAAGGCCTTATGATTGTCCTTTGAATCCATGGCAATTTTTCTCTCAAAATTGGCCTTAGTTGATTTTATGAGTGCTCGTATTTTTTTACTAGCAATGATCAGGGGTGACTTCCCTTTTATGGATTTTGTTCTATCATGTAATAGCTTTCTCCTCTTATTGTAAAGTTTGTTAATGGCTGGGGTCCACCAGACTGGATGTTTGCCCTTTGTGGAAAGAGTCTTGGTTTTATTTGGGATTGCCTGATCCATGCAGTCCTGGAGGTGTTCATAGAAGGCATTTGTAAGGGCTTCCGCAGCTTGGGTTGTGGTTTCCACTGTCTCAGGGGCCTTAAAGGATACCACACCAGTCTTGAGTAGTGTGAAGTTTGCTTTAGAGAAGTTCTTCACTGTGGTCTTTTTTGTTTGGGGTGGGGGCGGGATGTGGATTTCCAGTGAGATTAGTTTATGATCAGATCTCACCAATGAGGGATATACTTCCAGTGTGGAGCATTTTGTCCCCATGTTTGTGATAATGAGATCTAGTATATTTTCTCCTCTCGTGGGAACAGTGACTAGCTGTTCCATGGCATTTGAATTTATGAACTCCAGGAACTGTTGGGCTAGAAAGTTAGGGCTTGAGTAATGTTCCCAGTCTATATTCGGGTAGTTGAAGTCACCCAATATGACGGTGTTTGGAGATACATTTATACCCTCCAGTGTCTTCAGGAAGGCTGTGTGGGGTTCCTGAGTTTGAGAGGGTGGCCTGTAGCATGCTACAATTTGTAGAGCAGTTTTGCCTATGGTTAGTTGCACCTGGATGGTTTCCAAAGCTTTGTGCGTTGCCACCAACCTGGAGGTGTGGGTATCCTTTATGAATATGGATACACCCCCTCCTTTTGTGGTGTGGTCCGGGTTTTGGGGCCGGAACGCATGATATGAGGTAAAACCTAATAGTGCCGGGGTGCTCTCAGGAGCCTTGAACCAGGTTTCAGTTACAGCACAGACATCGATGTTCTCCATACTGAGAAGGGCCTCGAGTGCGTGCATTTTGAGATTTAGACTTCTGGCATTGAGCAGCATTACCCTCATTTTCTTTCCATTTTTGTTTTCTAGGGTGGTAGGTTTAGAATTTGAGCCTTGCCTAAAAAAGGCACTATGGGGGTGGCAAGAGCCTTAGCCAATATCCAGAATCCCAGGGGTGACAGGTGCAAGCCATCCCTTGCGAAGCAGCGTGGCTTGTCAAGCATGTCATCCCAGGCAGACAGACACTGGATCCCCTTTGAATGACACCAGACATTAAGCCAATTGTTAAAGCTGATCATCTTGTCTCTATATTGTGGCATCATTCTTGGTGAAGGAAGGATACTGCTCAGGGTTAGGGTCATACCTGCCTGGGCTACATAATCAGAGAGCTCCTCTATGTCTCTTTTCATGTAGTCCAGGGAGGTACGTCTCAGGTCGTTCACACCAGCATGGACAATGACTGTGTCATATTTGTACTTGCCGTGGAGTGACCTGAGTGCTTGTGTTATGTGGCGGATTCTAGTGCCCGATAGGCAGCTTACTGTGACCCTCTCCTTGTTCAGCCTGGTGAGTGGGACGTCAGTGTGTCTGACTATGGAGTCACCTATGACAAGTATGTTTGGTGTTGTATTTGGCCTTAAGGGCTGTGACTGCTTTGCACACTGCTTTTGTGGTTTATGTGTTGCTTGTGGGGTGTCTTGAGGTAGCAGTTGTTTGGGTGTCTGCTTTGGAGGCCTCTGCTGTTTAGGTAAATTTTTACTCAGAGCCTACGAGTATGTCTTTGTGTGTTTATGTGTTTGATTCAGTGGTGTGGTAGCATTATGTGAGGCTGGTTTTGTGGTGTGTGTAGTTGCCTTCTCCTCCTGTCTGGTCTTGCCAGTCCTGAGTTGAGAGAGCTCAGCCTCCAGTTTGGCTAAATAGCTGCATCTCTCACAAGTATTTGTGTTATGTGGGAGGAGGAGAGGGTTGTCTGTGTACATGAGGCAGTTATAACATTGCCTCAAGATTCCCAGATTCACCAGCTGGACCGGAGAGGAGATTGACAACTGACCTTTGGACATGCTAGAATAATATTGGGAATTCCTTAATAATTGAAAACAAGGGCCAGTGGGGAGTGAGGGTGTAGTGCTTTTAATTTTTAGTGCTGACTTATATAATTGCTTTAGTGAGCAAGTGCCAGGTAACTTGAGTGCAATGTGTTACAAGTAACTAAATGCAAAAACGACAAACATTAACTTTCTTTCAAGTGAAACAAGGAAATAAGTACAGTAAGCAATGCAGATATCACTAGTGATCCACAGAAGCGCTGTGTGTGAGTAGTTTTCCCAGTTAATAGTGGGGTAGTTGAAATCACCCATTATTTGGGTGTTTGGTTGAACCCTAATATTTTCCAGTATATCAAGAAAAGAGGAGTGGGAATCCTGGGGATTCGTTGGGGATCTGTAGCAAGCTACAATTTGGATTGCAGTTTTGCCCAGAGTTAGTTGCACTTGGATAACCTCGGATGCATTATGCTGAGCAACTAGCATGGAGTTGTGGATATTCTTAATGAATATGTACACACCTCCAACTTTAGTGTTCTGGTCCAGATTAGATGGCCGAAAAGTGTGGTATGAGTTATAGCCTGGTAATGCAGGGGTGCTCTCTGGAGCCTTGAACCAGGTCTCAGTCACTGCACATATATAGATGTTCTCCATTTTAAGGAGTACCTCGAGGGAGTGCATTTTGAGATTTAGACTTCTACCATTGAGTAGCATTACCCTCAGTTTTTACTTGCCTGTTCCTGTTATGGTAGTGGTGGCAAGAGCCTTTGCCAGTATCCGGAATCCCAGGGGCAACAGGTGCAGGCCATCTCTGGCAAAGCATCATGTTATGTAGACCATGTCATCCCAGGCAGACAGATACTGGATCCCGTTAGAATTCTGAACAGTTATGTTTAGGCAGCAGTGTTCTCAGGGTTTATGGTGGCTTGAATTTTTTGGCAGGTTATCACATAATAGTGGGAAGTTAGCCTTAGAATCATTCCTGAATATTCTAGGTTTAGTTAGGTGCCAGGTTTTATTTTTACTTCACAGGTAACAATTGTGTGTTCTGACTTTGCCAGATAAGACATTCCACTAGTGTGCAGTACTCTCCCATATTAGTGGGGACCAGATCCAGTATGTTTGCACCCCTAATCACTGTATTGACAATCTGGTCCAGGGTGTTTGACTTTACAAAATCTGTGAATCTCTATTCCTGTATGTTTGGTGTCATATATAATTCCCAGTTAATAGTGGGATAATTAAAGTCACCCATGAATATGGTATTTAACTGGGTGGTGAGCGTTTCCAGTAAGGTTAAATACATGTCATGGGATTCCTAGGTCATAGAGGGGGAGCTATAGCTTGCAAGGAAGTGGTATGGAATTTTGCCCCTGGTAATTTGAACATGGTGAAGCTTAAGTGCATTGTCCTGTTTGCCCAGTCTTCAGGAATATTTATTTTGATGCAAATTGAGACACTTCCATCTTTAGTCCCTGTCTTTGTAGTAGCTGGTCTAAATTTGTGGAGAGCACTGCAACCATGCACTGCCTGTGCGCTTATCTTAGCTTTAAGCCATGTCTCAGGATTGCTCAGATGTCAGCATTCTCCAGGGTGAGGAGAGCTTGTATAAAGTGAAGTTTTTTGTTTTTGTAGAATTCTAACATTGAGCAGTATCACCTTTAGATTTTCTTGGTTTTGGTTTGCTATGTCAGAAGTACTTTCAGTTTGGCATTGCCAAAACAAGGCACTATGTGGGAAGACAATGTTTTAGCTAATATTCAAAAGGGATTGCCTCTGTATAGCAGTCTGTTAGTTTAGTTCTTGCAGGAGTCTGTGAGAACATTATTTTTATTTCTTAATACAACTTCTCTCTCCTCCTGCTTAGGTACTTTTGTCAGGCAATCGTTTGTCTGCAATTCAGGTAGAGATCAGTACTCGATCTTGAATAATCATAACTTCTTACTCCTATGCAAAATTCTCTGCTTGTTTTCAGAGTTTCAGCATAATAATTTGAAGAATTTAATCTATATCACTATCTCTCACTTTACTGGTTGTCTAACCTTATAGTTACCCGCGTATATGATATCTACCATTTCCAGTGACCTCTGTCATTTGGCACTAGCACTGGTACCTCATCTGCTTGGCTAAATTCTGTCTCAGTTATACTTGTTATATAACCTGGCTGCTCATATCCTTGACTCTCTGCATGTTCTCACTTACTATGGGCATCAGCTTTAATCTATCCTGCATTAACTGAACAGTATTCTATTACATTTCTAAAGGGTGAATTTCTTCTTTCGAAATTTCCTTAGCAATGTCCAGCAACCTTCTTATATGATGCCACTCTGAAGCACAAATTAGGGAAAACAATTTGAATTTTGTGGCATCTCTCTGAATATGGACAGTGAGTATGATAACAGCTGATCAATGTTTTTACCAGCTGCATCAACAATTCTGCTCAGCGTGGATTTGAATGTTTTATTAAACCTTTCTATGTCTCCAACTCTCCAGGGATGGTAGACTGATGTCTTTAGACTGACATAACTGGTACAATACCCTTGGCATTAGAAGAGTGCCTTGGCCAGTAGGTATCTCTCTAAGGATAGCCATTGTAGATAATGACAGTGTCTGTTCCCTGACAATGGCCTAGCCTTAGAATTAGTTGTAGGCAGTTGTACTGCTTATGGAAATGTGGCAATGTAGTCCATATCTTTAGTATGTTCTCATACACATTGATAGGTTTTACTAATGGCCCCACAATTCCATAAAAATACATTCAAGTAATACATCTGTGATATGCATTGGAATTAATCCCAGTTGAAGTGCATTTTTCTGTGATTCTAGACAACAAGCATAATGTTTTCGATCACTTTTATTATGCCTGGCCACTAACATTTGGCTAACATCCTTGCTTTAGTTTTGTCATCCCAGATGACCATTTAATATGTTATCATAAACAAGCTCCTACAGTAGTGTCCTATAAGATACTGGACATTAGAATCTGATGGCAGAATTTCTTTTCTTTCTTTGCTTACTAAATATAAATGGTGATCTTTTAACTCAAAATAGATGCAAGAAGTAATAGGAATATAAAATTCACTTTCTTTCCCCAGGCCATGCATATGTACTCTTGCACTTACATAAAGTATTGTCTTCATCTTACCATTGCACATTTTAAAGGCTCTATATGATCCTTGAATCATAGGAGTTACAAGACAAATGAACCATGAGGCCATTTCCATCTTGCCAGAACCCACCCTTTGATCTTACCTCCCTTTTCAAAGAGGGCCAGGACAGCCACAGCAGGGCTGAATTTATGAACACCCATCCAGATTTTCAGCTGCATTGTAAAGGTGGGCAGTTTATGTCACTGCTTAGCTTGTAAAGGAAGTATGTTCCAGAGAAGGGGTAGGTGTTGTGTGGTAAACCTATCCCCCCATCTTTTCTTATTTATAGCTCAAGTAGATTTAGAGCTTTGACCCTAGAGTTAGCCAGACTGTTTGATTTATTGAGATATAGGAGATTTCAAACTTCTGAATCCTTTATAGCCCTATAAGCAGGGCACATATCATCCCTAAGGAGTCTATATGAAGCTGTGCATAGAGATAAAGCCTCCATTCTTTCTTGGTCTTTTACACCCATGATCATTTGTGTTACAAATCTATAGGGTCTTTCCAATGGGTTGATATGCTTGGTAAGGTACTATCCAATGGGGGCATTGTCCTCAATGATGGGATCAATTAGTGTGGAGTGCAAGGAGGTGAGAGCTTCCTTAGGTATGTAAAGTATACCTTTAGCTATGAGCTGTGCAAGGTAAAAGCATTTCCTAACCACTACTGCAACTTGATGGTCAAACATGAGGGAGTTATCCACCCAAGCACCTAGGTCTCTCACTTCCTTTTCATTATGAATGCTATAATCTTCATCAATGGGGTGCTTTCCAAACACTACAATACTACACTTTTTGGCATTGAGATTAAAACCATTGCTTGTACATCAGCTGTTAAAAATGTTTAAGCTCCTGTTGGAGTGCATGTATGACAGACAGGACTTGATGATGATCTCAACCAGCTATTTGTCCATGTAACCAAATACAGGTCATTTTGGAGCTTCTTTGTTTATTATATTTGGATGTGGTATGGTATTGAATGCTTAGGTGAGGTCAAAGTACACTGTGTGAAGAGCTTGCCCACAGTCTGTACTCTAAGAAACCTTCTAAATGAAATTCTCAGGATTCATCAGACAGGATCTACCTTGATGAAGTCAAACTTCTGGAGGCTGAGTCTGATAAAATGTTGTATACCAAAGTTAATTAGGTCAGTTATAATATGTTCCATGGCTTTACATATAAGAATTGTTAGGCTGATAGGTCTGTAATTCCCAAGCTCAGTGGTGGGGTTACCCTTTTGAATGACATCACAACAGCTATATGCCATACATAAGGAGCAAATCCAGTTTTTAGGCTCAGCTTAAAGAGGTTTAGGAGTGGTCTGCCAATGCTTGTTTAGTGTTAGTAATTAGGCAGCAGGTTATGTTGACAGGCCCCATGAAGCGGTATTATTTGTTTTGTAGAGTACCCTCTAATTAGGCAGTAGGTTATGTTGACAGGCCCCATGAAGAGGTATTATTTGTTTTGTAGAGTACCCTCTAATTAGGCAGTAGGTTATGTTGACAGGCCCCATGAAGAGGTATTATTTGTTTTGTAGAGTACCCTCTAATTAGGCAGTAGGTTATGTTGACAGGCCCCATGAAGAGGTATTATTTGTTTTGTAGAGTACCCTCTAATTAGGCAGTAGGTTATGTTGACAGGCCCCATGAAGAGGTATTATTTGTTTTGTAGAGTACCCTCTAATTAGGCAGTAGGTTATGTTGACAGGCCCCATGAAGAGGTATTATTTGTTTTGTAGAGTACCCTCTAATTAGGCAGTAGGTTATGTTGACAGGCCCCATGAAGAGGTATTATTTGTTTTGTAGAGTACCCTCAGTACATGTTCTTTCATGGTAGCTGGTGTCTTGATTCCATCAGGGATAAGTAGGTTTAGAATAGATGCCTCTGAGGTGAAGTCGGCACTAAATGTATTTACCTGTATATTGGGAAATTCCACAGGATTGAAGTAGACAGAATATTTATGGATAAGTAATGTTGAGTGTTATTGCTTGTTTTCCTGACATAACTAAAGAAGGATTTGTAGCTGATCTTGGCTTGTCCATCTAACCTGAGCTGATGGGAAGCCTTGATTTAATTTATGTCTTTTTTCAAGTTGCTTATGTATTTTTTGATGTTCTCCTTAATTTATGGGTCTTTTGTTCTTCAGCATAGGTTAAGGAGCTTCTTCGTTTTACAGTTTAGAGTATTAATGATTAAGAACCACAACAGCATTTTGCTTTTAAACATCCCATTCACTTGGATATAGTTTGGACTGCCAACTGTAATCGTTTGTACAGGTGAGAGTAGACCTTGTCTGAATAACCCTTTGCAACTTGATCATTATGGGTAAGACTGTTATACTCAAATTTAGAGCCTTTATTATAGACTTGAAGAAGATTTGTGCATTTAAAGTAATTTAATTCTGTTATGTTTGCTTCTGGTGGTTTGGAAACTTAGATGGAAAATACTAGCTTATGGTCTGACTTAACCAATGAGGAGAAAACCTTGGGAATGGTACACACAGATGGTAAGTTTGTAAGCACCAGGTGAAGCATATTCTATTCTCTAATCAGTGCATTAACTTTCTGGTCCAGGAAGTTCTTATTTATATAATCTAAGAATTCATTGAATATCCTACACTGGTGGCACACGTTCCCCAGTTTATCACTGGGTAGTTAAAATCATCTAGTATATAGGGAGTGTATCAGGAATATTTAGCAATGTTGTATAATTTTCTGGAGACAAAGATAGAATCCCGTACTACAATGTGACCTGACAGCTGTCTTATGTAGTGTGATTTGAATCTCTATAAACTCAGCTTGTGAGTCTCTTGTTATCTGTCCCAAGGTAATGTGATTTGTAAGAAATATAGATGCACCACCACAGTTTTCATCAGGTCTAAATGAGTGGTAAGGACAAAACTCATGTATTTATGGAGTGTTCTCTAGGAATTTAAACCAGGTTTATGTAACAACACATACATGAATATGCTCCAAATGCAGGAAAGACACAAGGTCTGGCAGTTTGTTGTTTAGACATCTATGGTTGGCTTGTTTTGAAAGTTAGACTGGGAGGTCCATCAACTGGACCATACCTAACAAAGGTACAATGGGGCACCAAAAGCATTCACTAGTAAGCAGAAGGCATGGAATGAGATAACCAAACCATTCTTGTTGAAGCAATTGCAGTCATCAAGCATCTCATGTACTCTCATGCTGACACATATTAGATTCCCGAATGTCATCAGGTTTTTAACCAATTGGTAAAGCAAGTCATCTTTTCTTTGTGTCTTGGCATTATTTTGGTGTTGGAAGAATTCCACTCATTTCCACTTAATGCTAGGGTCTTTCCTGCATTTGTGACTTTCATGGAGAGCTATGTCATGTCTCTCTCTATATACCTCAAAATTTTGCATGCTAGTTTGTTTACCCCAATATGGGTGAACATACATGCTGAACTTATATTTGTCTGGTTTAAGGGTCCTCAGGGACTTTATAATATTGGAAATCTTGGCCACAAAGAGACAGCTCATGAAGTGTGGAATCAGTGTGCCTAACTATGACGTCACCAATCACTAGTACTTTTCCACTTATGCTTGAATATTGTTATGATGCGTTGGATCTATGATGTGCTGCTTCCTGGTGATTCCTGGATGCCTTCTCACTAATTAGTGTTGCAGTGCTTGGGATATGAACTTCCTAGTCTGTTGCTGCTTAGGCAATGATTTTCTAAGTGCCTGAGTGTATGATAATTTACTGTAGATATATACAGAGTGTGGTATAGGTGAGTGATTCTCATGGAATGTGCCTGTTTTGGAGAGCATGACCCAACATTTTCTCAAAGTAGTTGCATCTCTCACAAAGAGACAGTGAATAGTTGTGTAAAAGGTCACTATCCACAAGAATAATCCTCTTGAATGTGATATTTTCTTTTATGTCGCTTCCCCTCTACCTTAGCAGAAGTGGATATCATCCCATCACTTTCTCTTCTTTCCCTGTTAGTCTACTACTACAAAAGGTATGTCAAAACCAAATGTATCATCAGTTTTACACCTTCCATGTCACTTAGACTCTATTTTCATGTCCATTTTCTGCTTTATAAAAGCATAAATAATCTCAAAACCCTATATTGTCCTGTTTGCCTTACTTTACTTACTCGCTTTGTTTTGAGGGCCCTTACTCAGGTGAATTTTTTTTTTCTGTTAATGTCTTCTGTATTCCTGTGATAGTACTTCTTGTAAGGTTCTGTGTATTCATCTGGCGTGGACTGACACTTCAGAATTTCTCTCAGCTCATCTTTATTTCATATACTGCCATCACTTACAGTTTTAAGTATCTGTTTCATTGTCTTTGAGGAACACTTCTGGTTGCAGAAAAGATTCTTTTTACTTTATAACTACAACCAAATTCTAGCTCATTTGGTAGCTTCTATGCCAGCTTTGTTCTCCAAGTTATGATTCTTACTTTCTGTGAGAACCTAACTGCCTTGGTCTCTTTCCTTTCTTATACTGAATGGAAGTATTCAACTGCTGTTCTGTATTTTTTTAATATGTTCATCAGCCTGCCACACTCTGACTATGGATTCTACAACCTCCCACATTTTCCATAGTGCCTCAGCTTATTTTAAAATGGGGAAAATCTTTTCCTAAATCTATATCGTAAGTTAATCAAGGGATTCAGCCACAGAATGTAACAGTTTCCCACAAGTTGTTTACTTTGTACATGTGTAAGGGGATATGCATTTCTGTCACCATAAATGCATATTACCTCTATGTTTTTGGTCGTTATGAAGCTTATATATATATATATATATATATATATATATATATATATATATATACATATATATATATATATATATATATATATATATATATATATGTTATATATATATGTTATATATATATGTATATATACACACACACACACACACACACACACACACACACACACACACACACACACACACACACACACAAGACATGCTTTCAGAATCCAGCAGGGCTTGAAATTCTCTTCATTCTAAAAATACATGTCACTAGCCTGGTTGTAATAAAGTGACAAAGGAATGATTCACTTATCCTAGTTGAAATGTTATTACACTCCATATGTACAACTTCATCTAAAGCATGCATTTCACTTTTTTTTTACATTTCTGCTGGAAGCATTTGCTTCAGCATTAGTAACACTGACTTTAGCAGTGTCACTCACTCTCCCACATTTATAGCAAATTAACGCATTTCTTGTTATTTTTTTGTTTAATTAATGAAAGCATATTTACCACTGTTTATTTTAAGCACTGCCGTTAATTAAAAAAGTCTAATATTAAAGTTAATAGCTTGTCAGAGTATGTGGACTGACTTTGTAATACCCACTTTCTTATTTTTCTAGGTAAAGCTGTTTTAAGGGTATCTAATGCTAACATTTCTTTTTTTTTTAATAATCATTTTTTGTTATTTTTCACAACCATATTACAAATTCACACATTATATACAATATATACAAAATGCTTCCATTGGTTAATTTCACATATATATCAACCTCATGTATTGATCAAAGGTACAGCACTAACAATCAAAAGGAAAATAATAAAAAAAAAAAAATTCAACATTAACAAATCCAAGCCAACAATCTGTCTTTTCTGTACATTTTCTATCTAATCTAAGGTTGATTTAGACTATATTCTGGTTCCCGAGAAAAAGTGGATAGTAACCTCTTAAGCCAAAATAATATTAAAAATTTGCTCCCAGATTTTTATGTTGTTGATATTTTTCTTGTGATCACTAATTAACAGTTTATGCGCTAAGATGTGTTTTATTGCCAACAATCTGAAATTTTCCCACGATGTCTGGGCTGGGTTCAACCAATTTGTGGCTATATATAATTTCATTAATAGGCAAATATTCATAATTACAATCGTTTTTGATCTATTTAGATTCTCCGGGGGAATATGAAGAATCATAAACTCCCAAGAGAGTGTTGAATTTTGGTAACCCAATCTTTGTAACTGCAATTTTAATGAATTCCACAATTTATAAATGCACTTACAACTCCAGAACATGTGAAGCAAATCTGCTGTCTGATCAAAGCAATGTGAATTCTTCGCATCAAATTTGTGCAAAGTGAGACGAGTATAGTATGCATTGTTAAATATCATCAGCTGCGTAAATACCAATTTCTGAAGGGATACGGACTTTAATGTTAATTTAAATGCCTCCAATATCTTATTGTCATCTGGGAATATCAATTTCTCTCTCCAGTAACTCGATAAAAAAATATAATTATTATACTTCCTCTCTTTTATCAATTTATATGCTGCGGTTATATATTTTCTATCCTGCAACAGCGCTTCCCATAGATTACGAGAAATTATTAAATCTTCCCCTTTCATTTCAAAGTTGTTAAAATAGTTTATAACCAAGTCTTTTAGCTGTCTTACTATAATTAAATAGGAAATAGGGAGTTCTATTTCTTTTAAAATATCCTGTACTGGTACTCCTAGAAAAGGATATAAATCGAGTACAGTTAACTCCATGATTAAAGGGAATTTCTTTAGATCAATCAATTGACCACCAATTGTTAAATTTGGGTTCCTATGAAGTGGTTGGAAAACCATCATATATTTTAGTAAATTTAAGGAAGCGAAAAGAGTTTGAATTGCCGTTACATAACTTTTGATGTGCTCCAGTAGCTTATATTTACTCATTGTCCAATTATTTAAAAAGGGTAATGCTTTAGCGTTGACTCCCACTTCATTTATATGCTTGTACGTTAAGAGCACCCATTTGGGTGTCCATTTTCTATTATCACTATCGAAGTAAGACGTCTTTAAAATCCTATTGGCCTGAATCACTAAATAGTACATTTCGAAATCCAGTAATTCCAGCCCCCCCCTTATTTTTTGGAGCCATCAATTTTTCATATGAAATTCTCGTCTTCCTAGGTTCCCAAAGAAATCTTCCCAATCTTATATGAAGCTGTTTAAAGAATGTTTTGGTAATTCTGAGTTGTGCAGCTCTAAAAATATATAACATTCTAGGAAGAACATTCATTCTTATGATAGCTGCTCTTGCCATCATTGGTACCTTCAATCTACTCCATCTTTCAAGATCCAATGTTATTTGATCTGTAGTTGACTTTACATTGTTAATAAAAAAATCTCTATTTTCAGTTGAGAAGACAATTCCCAGATATTTTATCTTTTCTTCCGTCAATACTTGTCCTATTAATGGTAGCATTGAAAAAGGTGTGGGTGTCTTTAATGGGAATATTTTAGATTTTTTAAAATTTAGCTTGTAATTGGAAATTCTCTCAAAGATTTCTATTGCAGCTAATATTTTTTCAGTATCAGAAACAGGTGTGGTACAATATATGTTTAAATCATCTGCATAGGCAGCCATCCTAACCTTTATTCCATACAGTACAGGAGAATTATAAAAAACATTTTGCTTAAGGTGTAAAAATAAGGGCTCCAAGTAAAGATTAAATAAGATGGGAGATAATGGGCAGCCTTGTCGGGTACCATTTATGATTTTTATCATATTCGAGCATTCGTGACTTATAAATAAATTTGTGTATGCATTTCTATATAGTATCCTTAACATTGAGATAAACTCCTGCGGTATATTAAAATAAGGTAATGTATCAAATAAATAATCCAAATCAACCCTATCAAATGCTTTCTGAGCATCAATAATTAGGGCATATAAATTCAGGTTTTTATATTTCGCATAAGAGATTAAGGTATGGAGCGTTAAGGTATTATCCGTGGTCTGCCTCCCATCCATAAACCCCGCCTGTTCCTCTGATATTATTGGGTTTATTACCTTTTTCAGCCTACTCGCCAGAATGGATGTCATGATTTTCATGTCCATATTCAAAAGTGATATAGGCCTGTAATTATCAGGATTTTTGGAATCACCTTTCTCTTTTAATATCAGAACTGTCCTTGAGGCATTAAAATGAGGATCATTAATTCTATTTAGAGTGATATAATTAAAAGTCTGTGACAATACACTGTTCAAAATCTCACTAAAAGATTTGTAGAATTCCGAGGTCAAACCATCTGGGTCTGGGGCTTTGTGAGGCTTCAGTTTCTTGATTGTTTCGGACACCTCCTCAACTTTAATCGGGTTGATTAAATCTCTATGAAATTCCTTGTCAATATTAGGGAAAGTGATTCTCTGTAAAAAATCTTTTCTGTCTTTATCTTGCAAGAGTGTCTGCTTCTCGCCATAAATCTAATTAAAAATTTTTTCAAAGGTCTTCATGATATCCGCCTTGTCAGTATATGTAGTATTGTTATAGTGTATTTCAGTAATTAATCGTGTTGATTTCATCTGGTTAATAATACGAGCTAATGCTTTCGAGGGGGTTTGAATATGATTTGCATATTTAACTAAATTTCTTTGTTCATAAAGTGACAAATTTCTATTATGAAGTAAAATAGTTCTTTTTGACATCTTAATAGCTCAGTTTCTGTCTGTTAATTATAGTTCCTCATCAAATCTTGGTCCAGTAATTCAATTTTAGTTTCTAAATCCAATTGAGTCTTCATTTGTAATTTTTTATAATATGTAGCTTTTTGTATAAATAGTCCTCTTAGCTGCGTTTTAGTTGTAGCCCATTCTATATCTATTGGGTGTCTATTTTGTGAAATATTATTTAATGACTGTTTAAGTATCTCCTTGACTTCCATTAATATATCTTCCTTGGTTAGTAAATATGGGTTCAAGGACCAATTATACCCTCGAAGCCTCTTAGTATCCATATTACTACTGTTTAAGGTTAAAGTTATCTTTGAATGGTCTGAGAGTTGTCTGACTTGATTAGAAACACTAGGGTCAGCTGAGATCAACACCTCTGAAATTAAGAAAAAGTCAATTCTCGACCACATTTTATGGCAGGTTGAATAATAAGTAAAATTCTCTGCTTTCCCTTGTGAGTGTATGTGTTTAAAAGGGTCATAGAGTTTGAAATCCATTTTCAATTCTTTCAATGCTACCATTGCCTGTTTATTGAATGCTGAAGAAGCACCCAACTTGTCTAATTTAGGATCTTGATAAGAGTTCCAGTCACCTCCCAACACTATATAGCAATTATTGTATGACTGTAAAATGGAATAGATTGAAGCTATGAAATGATGCTGATTAACATTAGGGGCATATACACATATTAGTACTATAGGTTTATCATAACATTTGGATGTGAGAAGGACCAAACACCATCTACCCTCCTGATCCATTTTCACATCCCTACTATCTCCCTGAAAGTGATTCTTAACTAAAATTGCCACCCCTGCACTATTTGTTGTTCCTTCCGCCATCACAATCTTCCTAACCCATTTCTTATCCTTCACTGACTCCCACTGATCATTAGTCATATGCATTTCTTGTAATAAAATACAACATGCTGATGATTTGAGAAACAAATGAAAAAACAGCTTTCTTTTTTCATGTTCTGGAGTCCTTTGACATTCCAAGATTCTATTATCCACATTTAACGTTCATTAGAAATATAACTCGATATCTAATCTCTTTGAGCAACCTTAGAATAACATAAGTTGGCATATCATCAATTGTATGGAAGCAAAACTGCCATCCTATCCCTACCCAGTGCCTACCCACTATTCCTCTGGACCAGGATGAACATAGGTTTTTACATTACTGGAAACCATCTGAGTAACTAATCTACTAATTCTATTATTTAACAATGAAACCCCATGCAAAAACCTACAACAACTACTTCTACGTCTACAAAGCCTAATTCTGACATTCCCTACTAAACACTACTTATAGGTAACTGCAGCTCTGTACATATTTATGGATATACAAATAAACTAATTGTACCCTGAGATTCTAATGTACTTCAATTCACTTCAGCTTTATATTCAGCAATAGCAAATAACATTCTAATTTGTTGTTCTATACAGTATTAAATATTAGTTGACATAGAAAGCAGACAGTTATTTAACATTTCCCAACATCCTGTATCTACTGAATAAAATGATCTAACTACTTTAATCTGCTTTGTTCTTCCCCTACAACTTACCTACTAACATATTAATACTGAAAACCAATGCAGTTCAAAATAAAACTGTAATGGCACTTTCATTTGTAATAACCATATGTGAATAAGAGAGGAACCAAGGGGTTAAAATAAAAAAAGAAAAAAAAAAAGCATGAAGGAGCACAGCAAAAGGAGAAGAAATAAGAAAAAATGCCTTAAATTACACATAAAAAATAACTTCTTTTATGTTCTTTTATTATTATATGCACATTGTTTAAATCTGATCAACTAACCATTTTTACATCATTTATCAGTTAGAAATAATACCACCTATCTACAGGAATAAAGGAAAGGAGTAAAGAGAAGAGAGATATAGGAAAAAAAGAAAACAAATATAAAAAAACTACAGTACCTTATTCTGCCACTACACATAACCATCTCCTTTTTAATACACAATGCATTTCCACAGTGTTTACCTGCATCACTTTGACTTCACACACTATCTTACAGTCCTTTTCCTGCAAAATAAGTCCAAACAGGTTTCTTTTTACTTCGCCAGCAGTTCCTCTTTCTTCTCAGCTATTTAAACTGTAAAGGCAGTTCAATCAACTGGAACTACGAGATAAGAAGATAAGAAAATAAAATTCCAGGCCTGCTACAAGAAACAGAACAGACAAAGGATTTTAAAGCCTCAGATTGTCATAAATGAAACATCCCATTCTCCCTGGTGCTGCAGAAAGCCAAAATGGACTGTTCACATTTCTGAAGATGGGAGAGCCTTAAAAATATACAAAAAGTAGGTCTTGCTTCTTTCCTTGTGCTTACAGAGTATTTAATGCCATCCACAGTAAAAATTAGGTTATTAGGATATTTCATTTGAAATCTGATATTTTTGTCAATCAGAAACTTACAATATGGAGCCAGCATTTGTCTAGATTGCCTTATTTGTGTTGGTAAATCCTGTGCTATAGAAATTTTATTATTTTGCCACATTATAGATCCACCAGATTTTTTAATAGTTAACAGTACTTTGCTCACATCTTGGTAGTTCAATATTTTAACATAAACAAGTCTGGGTATATTTGAAGCTTGAGATTCTCTGTATGCTCTATGCGCCCTTTCTATGACCATTTGCTTAACAACCTCAGAGTCCTTGAGCAGTATTTTGAATATTTGTGTAATAGAAGTGATCAGGTCATTATATTGAATAGATTCTGGGATCCCTCTAATGATTATATTGTTACGTCTGGATCTTGCTTCCAAGTCCAGAATTTTATTTTGCATCATTTGAATGTCAGTTCCATGTGTCTCTGTTCTTTTAGTGAGCATTAATATATTGTCTTCATTGGTAGCAATTCTAGTTTCTGCTTTCTCCATTCTTTCGAGAATCCGATTACATGTGTCACTAAATGAAAGTGTTTGAGATGTTAGCTCTTTTAAGGCATCCTGTATAGGTAGCAATGCTGATTTGATTTCTTCCATTGTGACCTGTTGATCAGATTTTGTTGATGGCCCTGTTTTTGCAGTCTCTTGCTGTTTGATAGTTTTCTGTCTCTTGATTAAAGATTCTTTCTCCGGTGATTGCAAAGCTGACAGCTTGGTTTTGGAAGTTGTAGTTTCCATATTTTTGTCCTCCTTTGACATTTCGAAATTCTGCACGAAGATTTATTTCCCAAAGAAAAGTTGCAAAAGTGAGATCAATCAGTCCTTTGTTTGGTGCTCTGTTCAGAGTCAACCTGACAATCAGATCCAATCCTGCTATTACCAAGTATTTTTTTTCGATTTTTCTTTCTCAGAACCAAAAGTGACTTCTGGTTAATTAGTAATAACTGCCAATTAGTTTGTTTACTCTAAGTATAACTCCACAGGGTTGATTTTTTCTCAGGTATTTGAAGAGCTGAAGTACTGCAGTGCTTATAGAATGGCAGCCATCTTTGTTCCCCCCTAATGCTAACATTTCTAACATTTCTTGCTTCATTGTTGCTACGAAATTCAAACCAGATACTTTAAGTCATGCATGTACCAGTTTATGTATATTAAAAGACCAGTTATAATGTATTGATGGTACTTCAGGAATTATACCAGTCATGACTAAAAGTTCTTTCTTAATTTTATCAGCATCCATGTGATCCATTTCATACAAGCACTTGTATATTTCAGTGGATCTCCTGTCAGTTAAGGTGATAAGACATTTGCCATGTTTGCTTTTTTTCTGCAAGCTCTGTGGTGACACAACATTAAAAACTCATTAAATAGGATTCCAGGCCATCCTATATGATCAGTTTCTTCAGAGATACCACAGTCTTGGAGTTAGAAGTAAGGTCACTCCAGAACAAGTACAAATATGACTCTGTCATTGTTCATGTTGGTGTGAATGACCTGAGACGTACCTCCCTGGACTACATTGAAAAGAGACATGGAAGAACTCTCTGATCATGTAGCCTAGGCGGGTATGACCCTGACCCTGAGTAGCATCCTGCCCTCACCAAGAATGATACCACAGTATAATGAAAAAAATGTTCAGTTTCAACAATTGGCTAAGCTTCTGGTGTCATTCAAAGGGGATCCAGTGTCTGCCAGCCTGGGATGACATGCTCAACAAGCCTCGTTGTTTTACAATAGACAGCTTGCACCTGTCACCCCTAGGCTTTCAAATACTGGCCAAGGCTCTTGCTGCCCCCATAGTGCCTTTTTTAAGCAAGGCTCAAAAGTCAAACCCACCTCCGTAAACAGCACAAATAAAAAATGAGGGTTATGCTACTCAACACCAGGAGTTTAAATCTCAAAATACATGCGCTCGAAGCACTTCTCAGTATGGAGAATGTTGACATCTGTTCAGTAACTGAAATCTGGTTCAAGGCTCCACAGAGCACCCCAGCATTACCGGGCTACAACTCATACCACACATTTTGGCCACAGAACATTGACTGAAACACAAAAGGAGGGGGTGTATCCATATTCATCAAGGATACCTATTTTCCAGGTTAGTGGTGCAGCATGATACCTCTGAGATCATCCATGTGCAACTAACATTGGGCAAATCTGCGATGCAAATTGTGGCCAGCTACAGATCACCCTCCATGACCCAGGACCACCTCTCCACCTTTCTGGAGACACTGGAAAACATGAAGGTCCTACCGAACACCCTGATATTGGGTGATTTCAATTACCCTACTGTTAACTGGGAAATCTACTCAAGTACAAACTCCCAGGTCCAGCGCTTCCTGGAATTTATCAACTCAAATGCCCTGGATCAACTAGTAAACTCCCCTACCAGAGGTGAAAACATATTGGACCTGGTCATCACTAACATGGGCGACAAGTGTTCTGCACCAGAGGTCAACCCATCACTGGTTAGATCAGACCATAAACGAATCACTCTGGATGTCCACACCACGTCACCACCCCCAACCAAGGAAAGCACAGTGAAAAACTTTTCTATAGCAAACTTCACCTTACTTAAGAAAGAGGTGGTAAGCTTCACAGCCCCCACGCTAAAGGATAACAGTGTCCAAGATGCAGGAACCTTTAAAAATGCACTCTATGAGCACCTACAAGCATGCATGGAATGTGCCATTCCTAATAAAACCAAGACTCACTCCTCTAAGAGAAGGAAACCAGTCTGGTGGACCCCTGCCATAAACAGGCTATACAATAGAAGGAAGAAAATAGTTCAGAAAGAAAGCAAATCCCAAGAAGGAAATACATCCCTGATCAGTATCAGTAAGAAACTAAGGTCCCTCATAAAATCATCCAAGGCTAACTTTGAATGAAAAATAGCCAAGGATTTGAAAGATTACCACAAAGCCTTCTTTAGCTATGTCAAGAATCTAAGTGGCAACTCACAGATATGCTCTGAGCTAATGCAAAATAGCACAAAATATACTGAACCTACTGATATTGCCAACATCCTGGCAGATAGATTCAGTGCAAACTTCACCCCCCTCTCACCCCCAAAAGGGCCTACAACAATACCGGAAAAGTGTAGTGTCCTGGAAATAACAGATGCACAGGTGAAAACAGCCCTTTCAAAGCCAAAAGTACAGCATCAATGGGGCCAGATGGTGTCCCAGGCTGCGTCTTGCACGAACTACAGAATGAACTAACCCCCCACCTAAACTCACTGTTCAACCTCAGCCTCTCTACAGGCTACATGCCCATAGAATGGCACATAGCAATCGTTATTCTGCTCCACAAAGGAGGGGCCACAACTGACCCTGGTAACTATCGCCCCATAAGCCTGACTAGCCTGGTCTGCAAGGCTATTGAGTGCATCATCATGGAACTCATTAACAAAGACATTGGGAACCTCCAAACACTTGACCCGACCCAGTTTAGCTTTGTTAAGGGCAGATCATGCCTACTAAACCTGGTTGACTTCTTCGAGACAGTCACCAAGGCCATAGATGAGAGGAAGGTGGTTCACACAGCCTACCTTGACCTCGCCAAGGCTTTTGACACCATTCCCCACTCAGGAATTATAGAAAAACTCACCAGCCTGAACATAAACCCCTACGTCACGAGATGGGTTGCCAACTGGCTTACAGACAGAAATCACACGGTAAGAATAGCAGGCTCTAGCTCTGACTCTAAACCAGCCACAAGTGGTGCACCACAAGGCTTGGTCCTGGGACCCCTACTGTTTGGCATATACTTCTCAGAAGTACAGCCGAACACAGGAGGACTATGGCTAACCAAGTTCGCCGATGACTGCAAACTGGGAGCCATAATTCATGGGTTCATAGGTTCATAGGTAGGTACTAGGCTATCTGCCTGAAGACATTTATAAGCCTAGCCAGAATGTGTTGGCTTTTGCTGCCCCCTTAGATTAGTTCCCTGTGCCTCTGTCCAGCAGAGCCATATAGGTTCATAGAAAAAAGCTTCCATTTGTTTATTATCAATACTTTCTTCATTAGGAAAGTTATTTTACAGGTTTATAGTTTAGTAGTAGACTAACTGCCCTTGCGAGCCATTTTAAGTCTAGCCAATTATCCATTGTGAAACTCAAACCCTGCACCTTGTGTTTATAAGGCAAACACCTTAACCATTAGGCCACCCTGCCAACCAGGTGACACAGACATTCTCCAAAAGGACTTTACTGAGACGGACACCTGGTGTCAAAGTCATGGTCTCAAGCTAAATGCCAAAAAGTGCATAGTCATCCCATTTGGGAAAAACAAAACACCTATGAATTACCACATAGGTGGCAGCCCCCTTAATACAGAAGAGGTAATAAGAGATCTGGGGACCCAAGTAGATAGTAATCTCTCCTTTGACAATCATATTGCCAAAGTAGTTAGGAAATCCTTCTATGTAGCCCATCTAATTACTAAAGGGTTCACATCTAGAAATAAAGAGGTTATAGTGCCCTTCTACTCGTCACTCATCAGACCCATCATAGAGTACAATGCCCCATTTGGGATGTACCTCACAAAACACTTCCAAATGCTGGAAAGACCACAAAAGTTCCTCACCAAGAGAATTACTGGCCTCAAACATATGTCCTATGAAGCCCAACTGGAAAAACTCTGGCTGTACTCAGTGGCATATCACTTACTCAGCCATGTCCAACTCAGAATTGATGGACCTGCTCCACCTAAAAAAATTCAAGTCACTGCAAGCCACTCGCTCTAGTGAGCTAAACCTTGCCACAACAATAAATAGAACATGCTGGAGGGATGGATTCCTGTCACAGAGACTCCCCATGCTTTGGAACAAAATTTCTAACTACATTAGGCAAAGCCCTACACTAACAATCTTCAAGAGAAACCTTGACGAGTGGATGGGTAACAGAAAATATACCCCTGGGATCACTTCATTGGCTCTTCTTGACAGAGGCTCAGTTAATTAATCAATGGGGAGGTGAACCTGACACACTCTGGCTAGAGTTATAAATGCCCTCGGGCAGATAGCCTAGTACCTACCTATGAACCTATGAACCTAAGATGGACAGCACAATTAGCTGTTGGCATAGTAGGATCAGAATTTGGTATATCCCTTACCTGCAATTCCACAATTTTTCCAAATAAATACCCCATGGTTGTGCTGACATTACCACACATGGAAGAAAATAGTCACAGTAGTGTAGAGAATTTGCATCCCCAAATGTAGTTTACATTTGACCGTAGAAGTACTACAATGGACTATGCAAGACTCAGACTAAATGCCTGAGCCCAATTTACTAACTTATATCCCAAAAGGTGTTGCAGGTAGGATTAAAAAAATACTCTTAAATTAAAGAAAGTTAAAACCATAGCCAGCTTGAATTTGCAGATTCAAACAAAACTGTGCACTATCTATGAATGTATCCACTCAAATCTCACTGGCTACTCAACATACCTCTCAACTGTTCAGATTTTCTAAGAATTTCCAGATATTTTACTTATATTTTTGGTCTGTTTCTATTAAAATGTGTGGTTTTCTGGTAAATTACTGAGAAATTAAGTCTCTAAATAATGATATACATTTGAGTTTCACACTTTCTGTCCTTCAGGAAATGCATCATAACACAAAGTCAAGTATTCTAGCAACTATCTTAACAGCAATATGCAAAACTTGTCCCTATTTTGGGCCTTTGCCCCCTCCCCCCATTACTTTAGACGTTGTCCAGTATTCTTGCACTAAGAGGTTGAGAGGTATGCTACTCAGTCCGCCGAGGTTATAGGATCTTAGTAAAAAGAAAATCCAAGACTGCAAGACTGTCATAGGCTCATCTACCAGCTCTATAAGCAATTTCCTCATATAGGTAATATACACAGGTTAGTCCAGACTGGGCTGTCTCTCAACACTTCTGAAATCTTTATTTAGATGATTCTCTTGGCATGAGATAAATAAATAAATACATTCATTAATTGATTGACTGATTAATTAATGTATTTATTTATTTACATTTATTTAACAGGATAGCCCAACTGAATCAGGAAAAGCATACCTGTTTTCAACAGAAGACAGAAGGAAAAAGCTCCATACAGCAATATGAACAAAGCAAAATGCACAAAAGAGAATACAGTTATAATAATTTTCATAGTAAGATAATATGATATAACACAGAATAAGCATATCAGCAAACATTAGTAAAGTCTGGAGATATACTACAGATTTACAAATGGTTTGATAATTTTCAGAATTATATACACAAAGCAGATTCATGATTAATTTTAATAATCAATGATAGATGAATTTTAAAAATCAGTCACATTTGTGTACAGTTCCATACCATAATTTCTTCTCTGCTGCTTTCTGGCAACCTCCTATATACCACCTTGATTGTTAATGAAACATTTGTTGTCTAGCTAATTGCTGTGAGGATTTTCCTAGATGCTATACTGCAGTATATACTTTGAGTACATATTTAAAGGTTTGTACACATTCTTCATAACCAACATTTTTAAATTCATACTTATTTCTTGCCCTAGTTGTAGCTTCTGGTTCTCTGAGACTTTGTGTGCAAGCAATCTTCTTTACAGCTGAACTCCTGTTTCTCACTCCTCCCTCCATCGCAGCCAGACTGACACATACTGAGAGTTGTTACTGGGTCATTGGACTTGTGTCTACTGATTTAAATTTGTCTCAGACAGTTTAATGTACATCCTCAGCTACACAACCTCTAGTTTAAGCATAGTATTTGACTTTTAACTGCTAGTTTTAGGCTGTGGCTCAGACACTTATCTCAGGTGCCCTCCCCCCTTTTCAACTCTCTTTTGGCTTGGTCTGAGATTTATATTTTATCTTTCCTTCTGGCTATTCTCCCTTGCATGCTAACACTTTTTTAGCTAGTGCTTAGGAATTCCTTTGATTTTTATTTTATATTTTATTACCTTGGCTCTACTTGGTCTCTCTCTTGAGCTTCCTTCTTTACACCACTTATTCTATTTACTCTCCATGTTAATCTTTCTTTAACTGTAGCAGCACTTACCCAGAGAGGCTTTGGATCTTTAGTCTCTCTGATTGTTTTTCTTTCTTAGCAATCCTCTGTTCTTGGCTTTTCTTTGATTTATTTCACCCTCCTGATGCTAGCACCTATTGCCCAATCATATTTTCATCTGTTTGCATCTCCTCCTTTTGACCCCTCCCCTTTTTATCCTATCTATCTTTCTCGGTTATTTCTGTAACCCCTCCCCCTCTTTATGATGTTCATCTGAACTTACTTAGTGTTCTGACTTTTACATAAGCCATTTTTAAATCCATGCTTATTTCTAGCTCTAGTTGCAATTTCTAGTTCACTGAGACTTTGTGTGTGAGCAACGTACATTTTTTTTTTCTGATTTCTCTTCCCTTTTAGTTGGTCTGTATCATAGTGAGCTTATTTTTTTTCTGGCAAATAGATACTTGTTTCTTGCTGCATTAAATGTGATTGCTGATAAATGGCTGTTTGCGGCAGTGCTTTAGTGCCCATATGGTAGATGTGAATTAATTTATTTTGCAACTTGACTGTTTGGCTTCATTATTTTACAGCTCCTATGACCACGTGGTTTATTCTAGGCTGTTGTAATGATAAGCTGCTATTTTGTTAACTACATATTAACTTGCCAGTCTTTTGCTGATAACTTAGCTTTCTTTAATTTTGTTAATATATCTTTTGAGAAGTTTTTAGTTATAGTTAGCTATGATAGTTAATGAGTATATTTACTGAATTGCTTATTATTTGTATAACTACATTTGTGCCTATCTACTGTGTATATCTGCATTGCTTTGTTTTGTTATAACTACATTTGTGTCTATCTTCTGTTTATATCTGCTTTTTGGTGATTACTTTTGGTTTATCTCCCCTGTGTTTGTCGTCTTTACTGCAGTGGTCATTGTTTGACTAAATATTATATTGACTGTCTCAATCCTTCTATATAAGCATTTCTCTTTTACTTTTTTCCTTTATATTTTGCTTTTGCTAGCTTGTAGTGTATTTCATTTTTCTTTGACTCTCTTGCTTCTTCTTGTTCTGTCTTTTCTCCTTTCCTAGCTGCTGTCCTCTCTTGTTTCCTTGCCCTGATTTTAAAGCCTGTTGCTCTCAATCTTTTTCTCTTCTATCCTTGTTAGTTGTACTGTTTTCAATTACCTCTACTAGCTATTTTATGTTGTTTACTACCTCTTCTACCCCTTTTATCAGGCACTGTAGTCCTCTCTTCTACTCCTACCTTCTCATCTCTTCTTGGTGCTTATTACAGTATAATCATCAATGTAATTTTATTTTTTTTCTATTTTCTTTTACAGCTTCATTATAGTGGAACTCCTGATTCTCATTCCTCCCTCTGAAAACACTTGGCAATTTAAAATTCCATTGCAGCCAGACTGAAACATAACGACAGTTGTTATGGGACCACCGGACTTGTGTCTACTTATTTAAACTTGTCTCTGACAGTATAATGTATATCCTTAGCTATACAACCTCTAGTATAAGCATTGGTTTTGACTTTTAACTGCTGGCTTTAGGCTGTGGCTCACACACTTATCTTGGTTACTTCTCCCCACTTTTTTTTAACTCGTTCTTAGCTTGGTCTGAGATTTATATTTTATCCTTCCTTCTAGATATTCTCCCTTGCATACAATTTTTTTAGCTAGTGCTTAACTGTTCCTTTGATTTTTATTTTATATTTTATTACCTTGGCTCTACTTGGTCTCTCTCTTGATCTTCCTTCTTTATACTACTTATTCCATTTACTCTCCATGTTAATCTTTCTCTAACTGTTGGAACACTTATCCTGAAAGGCTTGGGATCAGTATCATCTCTGATTGCTTTTCTTTCTTAGTGATACTCTGTTAATGGATCTACCCACTCCATTTGCCATTCACTTTGCTCGGGCTCACTTTGCTCCCCTTCCCTACCCCCACTCTCACTCACCCATTCTTTCATTTGATCTTTACTCTTTCCTCATTAACTAGTCTCCACTCCTTTCATTTCAAACCTCCAACTGGATTACAACACCTAAGCTTGCCACACCCATTCCATTTCCTCTAACTTTTAATTAGTCTCAGGCTAGCTTATACTGAGTCTTCCTCTTTTCTCTTACTCCCAACATCATGTCTCATTTTTACCTTAGTACACCCATTTTTGTCCTACTTACTCAACTCAGCACATACCGCTACACACTGCACTGTTCAAACTCATCCCATACTCTTTTCTGTTCCCTTAAATATGATATAAAACCTATTCCATCTACATCTCTCCATCACTCATAACCACCTCACATTTCCATCTATACAAGGTTAAGATTCTCACTCTAATCTCCCCCACTGACCAACTTAAAGTACTGTGCTATATGCTCAACCCACTTCATATGCATCCTATATTACATGGAGTAACTCTTCTCCTAGCTGATGATATTCATCCCAATGCCAGTCCTACCTCCCCTTCCCTCAACCCCAGCATGAGCCCATCCCCAACCTTTCCTCCACCTTACTCATTCCTGCCTCCTACCTATTGCTCCACCCCCCCAAAATACTGACATGTTCTCAACTCATTTACAAAGCTTTCTCAGTAAAACCACAGACCTACATTCCTGGATAGCCCTGCACTCTCCTCATATTTTAGCCATAACTGAAACTTGGTTAAAACCCCACATAGTTAACAATGAAATCCTACTCCCCCCAGTTACAACATATTTTGATTAGCTAGAGAGTTACAAAGGTGGTGGTTTTGCAGTTTCTCTACTCTGATCTTCTCAATCTCTCCCTCCTACAAACACCATTGCCAAGTTTATCCCTGCTGAACTAATTGTACTAAATAGTCACTTGAATTCCCACAAAATGTTTGCTGTAGCCTCAATTTATATCCTGCCAGGCAACAATGTTCCATTCCTAGTAAATATACTTTCATGGCTCTCTGACGACATTTGCTATGAAACCATCATTCTGTAGAGTTGTAAACATAGACTGGTCTAAACTTTTGACAGACTCACCTAATATTAGTATTAACCTGCATGGCTTCAAACAACTCATCACATCCCTCACTTGTATAAATAAAAACTCTGGTTCCACTTCTATCCTTGAGTGGATACTTACTACAAACCCTAATATTTACCACAACCCTCAAACTCTACCTGACTCCCTTAGTGACCATCTCCCTATTGACATTCAAAGGCACTCTATTCAAATACCTAGATCCCACATACACAGAGATTGCTCTAAGTTATCTTCTTTTGATACTGTATTATTTTACTCTAAACTGTCATCCATTAACTAATCCTTCCTTCACTTTCCTCCCCTTAATGATGTTGAAAAATTTAATCAGATTTTCCTTGACATCTTAAAATCACTTGCTCCCCATAGAAAAATAAGGATAAAAGCTAACTATGCACATTGGCTGTTACACGAAACCTGCTCCCTCATGCACAAAAGGAATAGTGTCTGGAAAACCTAGTAGAAAACTAAGTCTTCTACCCTACTTCAAAAATTACAAGGAAATCAGAAACCTTACAAAAAAGCTAATTTACCAGGATAAGAAAAACTTTTATAATTACAGCAAAAACTAATCACCTCTCCAACCCTAAAAAATTTTGTTCTGCTATCAAAAATATTCTTTGCCCTGGTATTCCCACAACCCTTAATCCCTTCCCTAATAATTCATCAATGGAGACTGCTACCTTGGTCAATAACTACTTCATTGACATTTTCCACAAACTAACTCACTCAGACCATAACTCCAATTCCCAAAAATTACTCCGCTTCTCCTACTTATAGCAATAAAAAAAACTTTCACTCTTAAACCTGTCCCCACCTCCTATTTCAAATCTCTTCTTCATAAACTTAAACCCTGTCCCCCATCTGCTGATAAACTACCCCATTTCTTTCTCAAGATTGCTGATGAATCCATAGCCTTCCTTATTTATATACCAATAAATAGATCTATTCAGGAAGGCATAGTTCCAAATATCTGGAAATCTTTCTATACCATACCACTACACAAAGAAGGTAACTTCACAGAACCCTCTAACTTTAGACTAATAGCCATCCTACCTCCACTTTCAAAAATTCTTGCAAAGTGCATGCACTCTCAACTGCTTAAATACCTAATACAGGATAACTTCTTAACTCCTACACAACACTGCTTTCAGCCAAACCACCGTACTGCTACTTCCCCCTAGCTTTTACTCATACACTTGCTGAGGCTAGAAATAATAATCTACTAGTGCCCTGTCTCTTCCATGACCTAACCAAAGCATTTGATACACTGTCTCATTCTAAACTACTAACAAAACTAGCTGCTCTTAACCTCTCTTCTCTCACTTTGCAGGGGTTCTCCATCTATCTTACTAATAGACTACAATCAGTCCGATGTCTCTCTTCCTGCTCTCTATTCTTGCCTGTAAAAACAGGGGTCCCCCAGGGTTCTGTCCTTGTCCCCCTTCTACTCAATATCTTTATCAAACAGCTCCATGCTGCCTGTGGCCATTCATCTCTTATCCAATACTCAGTCCTCATCACTGCTTCTGACAACATTCATATCTCCATTCACTTACACAAAACACATTCATTGCTATAGAAAAATGGCTTAATAAAAATCCGCTTATCCTAAGCTCTAAAAAACTAAAGTCTTACTATTCCTACTAAGATTACTCTGACACTACAAATCCAACTTTTTCATCTTTTCTTTAAATAACACAATTATCAAAGCTGATCCATATACTAAACTCCTGGGCACCATAATTGATGACCAACTAACATTTGATCAGCATATTCATCAGTGTATCAAAAAGTCACAAAAAAAACTTGGCTTACTGTGTCTGAACAAAAAAATCCTTACACCAGATGCCAAACTATCCCTAGAAAGGACTTTTCTCTGACCATGTCTTCTCTATGCAGCTCCCATCCTCACAAACATTCAATCCACATTAAATCCCCACCTTGAACAAACATAATAAAATTGCCAGATTTGCAACAAATCAACCTTATAAGTCATAACATCGCATTGCATTGAAAAAACTACAGTGGTCTGAATTCCCCCATCAACTTCTTATCTCACAGATTAATATTGATCACTCTATTTACATAAACCTACTGCATGCTCCTCATTTCCTTTTACAACCCCATTAGATCTCTGAGAAGCTCTAAACAACAACTCCTTGACATACATAAACCCAACAAAAATATTGAGAAAGTACTTTACACATAAAATGTGTCTTTAGTCTGGAACAAACTTTTTAACTCTGTTAGAAACATCCCAAATACAAATCAATTCAAAAAGCAGCTAAAACTTTTTCTTTTAAGCTCATGGATCTGCTCTTGCCAGGAGACTAGATGAGCCCTCCCATCTATCCCACCTTTTCTCCCTTCTTTTAAGTCACTTCGTTTCCTCTGTAATAATTTTTATGGTTACTTTTCATAAAAATCTGCCTTTCTCTCAAATTCACTTAGTTATACTCATGTAGTAGTGTGATTACTATTTATCTACTACAACTGAAAATGATGTGGTTTTGTATGTAATTTATCTTTTTTTGTAGTTACTAACACTCTTATAGTACATTAATTCCAATCCATTTTTTATGGTGCATGTTACAGGCCTCACTTGTAAATCACATATTATGAATATCTGACATTGCCAGATTTTCTGTTAAATTTATCTCATTCTATTTTGTTTTATTGTAACTGTTTTTTGCTTTAATTTTTGTGCATATTCCATGTTGTGCTTTTTACTTTTACCATATTGTATAACTTAAATTACATTTTTTTATGTTCTATAAATTCCATTATGTAATTTTCTGAAGATTTTCTCCATGGGTCTCCACTGAAAATGGGCTTCTAGCTCAGTTGGATCAACCTGGTTACCAAATGTCAACTAAATAAATAATAAATAAACATGTCACAAATATATATACATATATATATATATATATATATATATATATATATATATATATGTCTGTGTGTGTGTGTGTGTGTGTATATATATATATATATATAGATAGATAGATATAAATATAGATATATCTATATATCTATCTATATATATATATCTATATATATATATACACACACACACACACACACACATATATATATATATATATATATATATATACACATATATATATATGTGTGTGTGTGTGTGTATATATATATATATATATATATATATATATATATATATATATATATATATATATATATATATAAACTATTCCTGTTACACAATAAGAAATAAACATCATACACATTTGTTGATGGAGGCATGATTTTTTTCTATTACATAGAAGTTATGTAAAAGAAAAAAATAGATTTGTATAAATAAAGAAAGAGGAGAAAGGAGTTAGAGGAAGGGGATACATAAGGAATGAAAGTATAGATTCAAGGTTAGAAATGATGACATATACAGGAAGATTAGCCTTGGCTGATACAGGAGTAGATCCATTTGCTATATAGATAGTCTTTTATGTTCTTCTTACATTGGGTTTTGTTTGTGATGCTTAAAATGTGTTGAGGAATGTTGTTCCAGGTTTTAGAAATGCAGTGGGACTACAGGGAATCCCCAGTCTTGTTTTTGCTTTTGAAGACTTGTAGAAGGTTTTTGTGAATAGAACAGAGTTGATAAGAAGTTGCATATGGTTGGAGAAGTTCCTGTAAGGCAGGGATTCTGTCTGAATGGCATACCAAGTTGTGGGTAAAAGTGAGCTTGGTATAGATCAGATGTTGAGGAAGTTTTAATCACTTTCATTGTCGTAAGAAGGAGCAATGACGTGACCTGTGATTGGAGTTATTGGCAAATTTGGCTATTTTGTTATAGCAGGATTCAAATTTGGTAAGTTCTATTTTGCTAAGCGTGGTAAAGATAGGAGAAGCATAAAATAGAGTAGATAGAATGTGACTTCTAGAGATATCTAATCTGGCTTGTTTAGTAAGATACAGCTTAATGCAGTAAAGAGAGCCAAGTGTGATATACGTTTTTTTAATGGCTTGAGATATGTTAATATCAAATTTCAGTCTATTATCAATGGTAACATCTAGTAGCTTAGTTTTAGAGGTGGTATTTATG